>NC_092757.1:39032556-39246411 GCF_047496795.1 Chiloscyllium punctatum | reverse complement strand
GTTCTGTGTGTGTGTGGGTTCTCTCTCTGTGTGTTCTCTGTGTGTGTGTTCTCTCTCTGTGTTCTCTCTCTCACTCTGTGATCACTCAGAGAAAGAGAGAACACATAGAAGGAGAGAGAACAAGCAGAGGGAGAAAACAGAGAGAGAGAGAACACACACACAGAACACACAGAGAGAACACAGAGAGAATACAGAGAGAGAGACACAGAGAGCGAGAGATCGCCGAGAGAGCGAGAACACACAGAGAGAGTGAGTACAAACAGAGGGAGAGAACACTGAGAGAGAGAACACACACACACAGAGAACAGAGATAGAGGAAGAACGAGAACAGAGCGAGAGAACACAGAGTGAGAGAGAACATAGAGAGAGAGAGAACACACTAATAGAGGACACACGCACAACACACAGAAAAGAGAACACACACAGAGAACACACACACACAGAATACAGAGATAGAAAGAGAACACAGAGTGTGAGAGAACAGACACACACAGAGAACACACATACTCAGAACGCACACACGCAAACAGATAACCCAAACACACACAGAGAACACACACAAAGAACACAAACACGCAGAGAAAACAGAGAGAGAACACGGAGAGAGAGAACACAGAGAAACAGAGAACACATAGAGGGAGAGAGAACACACGCAGCGAACACACACAGAGAACACACACACACAGAGAACACACACACAAGAGAACACACAGACAGAAAACACAAAAACACAGAATACAGAGATAGAGAGAGAACACAGAGTGAGAGAGAACAGACACACAGAGAGAGAGAGAACACACAGAGAGAGAGAACACAGAGAGAGAGATCACACACAGAAACAGAGAACACAAACACAAGGAGAACACAGAGAGAGATATAACAGAGGGAAAGATAACACAGAGAAAGAGAGAACACATCGAGTGAGAGAGAACACACGCACACACGGAGAACACACACAGAGAAACACACACAGAAAACACGCACACACAGAACACACAAACAGAGAACACACAGAGAGAACACACACAGAGAGAGAACACAGAATGAGAATGCATAGAGACAGAGAACACAGAAAGCGAGAGATCGCACAGAGAGCGAGAACACACAGAGAGAGTGAGAACAAACAGAGAGAGAGAGAGAACACAGAGAGAGAAAGAACACACACAGAGAGAACAGAGATAGAGAGAACACAGAGAGAGAGAACACACAGATAGAGAGAACACAGACAGAGAACACAGACAGAGAACATAGAGAGACAGAACACAGAGTGAAAGAACACAGAGAGAACACAGAGAGAGAAAACACACACACAGAGAACACAGAGAGAGAACGCAGAGAACACAGAGAGACAGAACACAGAGAGAGTACACACACACAGAGAGAACACAGAGAGCGAGCGAAACACACGTGCACACACACAGAGAACACACAGAGCGAGAAGAGAACAGAACACACACACAGAACACACACAGAGAACACACACAGAGAACACACACACAGCACACAAACACTCTGTGTTCTGTATACAGATTACACAAAACACAAACAGAGAACACACACACACAGTACACACAAACAAGAGAACACACACACAGGGAACACACACAGAATACAGAGAAGAGCGCACACACACAGAGAACACACACAGCGAGAATAACACAGAGAGAGATCACAGAGAGAGAGAGAGATCATACACAGAAAGAGAGAACATAGACACAGAGAACACACACACAGAACACACACACAAGAGAACACACAGACAGAAAACACAAAAACACAGAATACAGAGATAGAGAGAGAACACAGAGTGAGAGAGAACAGACACACAGAGAGAGAGAGAACACACAGAGAGAGAGAACACAGAGAGAGAGATCACACACAGAAAGAGAGAACACACACACAGAGCGAACACACACAGAACACACACACAGAACACAAACACAAGGAGAACACAGAGAGAGAGATAACAGAGGGAGAGATCACACAGAGAAAGAGAGAACACATAGAGTGAGAGAGAACACACGCACACACGGAGAACACACACAGAGAACACACACAGACAACACACACAAAAGAGAACACACACAGAGTGCACACACACACAGAATACAGAGATAGAGAGAGGACACAGAGTGAGAGAGAACAGACACACATATAGAGAACACAGAGAGAGATAGAACACAGAGAGAGAGAGAGAACAGAGAGAGAGATCACACACAGAAAGAGAGAACATACACACACAGACAACACACATACACAGAACGCACACACACACAGAAACAACCCAAACACACACAGAGAACACACACACAGAACACACACACAAAACACAAACACACAGAGAACACAAAGAGAGAGAGAGAACACAGAGAGAGATCACACAGAGAAAGAGAGAAGACATAGAGTGAGAGGTAACACACGCACACACGGAGAACACACACACACAGAATACAGAGATAGAGAGAGAACACAGAGTGAGAGAGAACACAGCGAGAGATAGAGAACAGAGAGAGATCACTCACAGAAAGAGAGAACATACACACACACACAGAGAACTCACATACACAGAACGCACACACACACACACACAGACAACCCAAACACACGCAGAGAACACACACACAGAACACAAACACACAAGAGCACAGAGAGAGAGAGAGAACACAGAGAGAGATCACAGAGAGAGAGAACACACACAGAGAGAGAGAACAGAGAGAGAGATCACACAGAGAAAGAGAGAACACATAGTGTGAGAGAGAACACACGCACACACACGGAGAACACACACACAGAGCACACACACAGAGAAACACACACACACAGAGAACACACACAAAGATCACACACACACAGAATACAGACATAGAGAGAGAACACAGAGAAAGATCACACAGAGAAAGAGAGAACACATAGAGGGAGAGAGAACACACAGAGAGAGTACACACAAAGAGAGAGAGAACACACACACAAGAACACACAGGGAGAACACACACACAGAACAGAAACACACTGAAACCACACAGAGAGAGATCACAAAGACAAAGAGAGAACACACGCACACACTTTCAGGGAACACACACAGAACACAAACACACAGTACATACACACAGAACACAAACACACGTAGAACACAGAGAGAGAGAGAGAGAGAACACAGAGCGTGATCACACAAAAAAAGAGAGAACACATAGAGGGAGAGAGAACACACGCACACACACAGTGAACACACACAGAGCACACAGACAGAGAAATAAACACAGAGAACACGCACACATAGAACACACAAACAGAGAACACACAGAAAGAACACACACCCACGAGAACACAAACACAGTGAACACACACAGAATACAGAGATCGAGAGAGAACACAGAGTGAGAGAGAACAGACCCAGAGAGAGAGAGAACGCACAGAGAGAGAGACAACACACACACACAGAACAACACAGAGAGAACACACACAGAGAGAGAACACAGAGAGAGAATGCAGAGAGACAGAGAACACAGAGAGCGAGAGATCGCAGAGCGAGCGAGAACACACAGAGAGAGGGAGGACAAACAGAGAGAGGGAGAACACAGAGAGAGAAAGAACACACAAAGAGAGAGAGAACAGAGAGAGAGAGAACACAGAGAGAGAGAACACACAGATAGAGAACATGGAGAGACAAAACACAGAGAGAAAGAACACAGAGAGAGAGAACACAGAGAGAGAACACACACACACAGAACACAGAGAGAGAACGCAGAGAACATAGAGAGACAGAACACACAGAGAGAGAACACAGAGAGAGAGAACAAAGAGAGAGAACACACACACAGAGAACACCGAGAGCGAGAGCGAAAACACACGCGCACACACACAGAGAACACACAGTGCGAGAACAGAACAGAACACACACACAGAACACACACACAGAACACACACACAGAACACAAACACTCTATGTTCTGTATACAGATTACAAAAAACACAAACAGAGAACACACGCACATACAGAACACACACACAAGAGAACACACACACAGGGAACACACACAGAATACAGAGAAGAGCGCACACACACAGAGAACACACAGAGCGAGAAGAACACAGGGAGAGAGATCGCACAGAGAGATCATACACAGAAAGAGACAACATACACACAAACAGAGAACACACACACAGAGCACACACACAAGAGAACACACAGACAGAAAACACAAAAACACAGAACACAGAGAACACAGAGAGCGAGAGATCGCAGAGAGAGCGAGAACACACAGAGAGAGGGAGGACAAACAGAGAGAGGGAGAACACAGAGAGAGAAAGAACACACAAAGAGAGAGAGAACAGAGATAGAGAGAACACAGAGAGAGAGAACACACAGATAGAGAGAACACAGACAGAGAACACAGACAGAGAACATGGAGAGACAAAACACACAGAGAGAAAGAACACAGAGAGAGAGAACACACACACAGAAAACACACACACAGAGAACACAGAGAGAGAACGCAGAGAACATAGAGAGACAGAACACACAGAGAGAGAACACAGAGAGAGAGAACAAAGACAGAGAACACACACAGAGAACACCGAGAGCAAGAGCGAAAACACACGCGCACACACACAGAGAACACACAGTGCGAGAAGAGAACAGAACACACACACAGAACACACACAGAGAACACACACACAGAACACAAACACTCTGTGTTCGATATACAGATTACAGAAAACACAAACAGAGAACACACGCACATACAGAACACAAAAACAAGAGAACACACACACAGGGAACACACACAGAATACAGAGAAGAGCGCACACACAGAGAACACACAGAGCGAGAAGAACACAGAGAGAAAGATCATACAGAGAGAGAGATCATACACAGAAAGAGACAACATACACACAAACAGTGAACACACACACAGAACACACACACAAGAGAACACACAGACAGAAAACACAAAAACACAGAATACAGAGATAGAGAGAGTACACAGACTGAGAGAGAACTGACACAGAGAGAGCGAGAACACACAGAGACAGAGAGAACAGAGAGAGAGATCACACACAGAAAGAGAGAACACATAGAGTGAGAGAGAACACACGCACACACGGAGAACACACACACAGAGAAACACACACACAGAAAACATGCACACACAGAACACACAAACAGAAAACACACACACACAACACACACAAAAGAGAACACACACAGAGAGCACACACAGAATACAAAGATAGAGAGAGAACACAGAGTGAGAGAGAACAGACACACATAGAGAGAACACAGAGAGAGACAGAACACAGAGAGACAATACAGAGAGAGAGAGAACACAGAGAGCGAGAGATCGCAGAGAGAGCGAGAACATACAGAGAGAGTGAGAACAAACAGACACAGACAACACAGAGAGAGAAAGAACACACACACACAGAGAACAGAGATGTAGAGAAAACGAGAACAGAGAGAGAGAAAACACACAGAGAGAGAGCACACAGATAGAGGGAACACAGAGAACGCAGACAGAGAACATAGAAAAACAGAACACAGACAGAGAGGGCGCAGAGAGAGAGAACACACACAGAGGGAGAACACAGAGAGAGAACGCAGACAGAGAACATAGAGAGACAGAACACAGAGAGAGAGAACACAGAGAGAGAGAACTCAGAGAGAGAAAACACACACACAGTGAACACACAGAGAGAGAGCGAAAACACAAGCGCGCACACACAGAGAACACACAGAGCAAGAAGAAAACAGAGAGAGAGATCACACAGAGAGAGAGAGATCATACACAGAAAAAGGGAACATGCACACAAGCAGAGAACACACACATAGAACACACACACAAGAGAACACACAGACAAAAAACACAAAAACACAGAATACTGAGATAGAGAGAGAACACAGAGTGAGAGAGAACAGACACACATAGAGAGTACACCGAGAGAGAGAACACAGAGAGAGAGAGAGAACAGAGAGAGAGATCACAAAGAGAAAGAGAGAACACATAGTGTGAGAGAGAACACACGCACACACACGGAGAACACACACACCGAGCACACACACAGAGAAACACACACACAGATAGCACACAGACAGATAACACAAAAACACAGAATACAGAGATAGAGTGAGAACACAGAGTGAGAAAGAACAGACACACATAGAGAGAACACAGAGAGTGAGAACACAGAGAGACAGAGAGAGAACAGTGAGAGAGATCACAGAGAGAAAGAGAGAACTCATAGTGTGAGAGAGAACACACGCACACACACGGAGAACACACACACAGAGAAACCACACAGAGAAACACACACACAGAGACCACACACATAGAATACAGACATAGAGAGAGAACACTGAGTGAGAGAGAACAGACACAGAGAGAGAGAGAACACACACACACACACACACAGAGAACACAGAGAGAGAGATCACACACAGAAAGAGAGAACATACACACATAGAACACACAAACAGAGAACACACAGAAAGAACACACACCCACGAGAACACACACAGAGAACACACACAGAATACAGAGATAGAGATAGAACACAGAGTGAGAGAGAACAGACACAGAGAGAGAGAGAACGCACAGAGAGAGAGACAACACACACACACAGAACACACAGAGAGAACACACACAGAGAGAGAACACAGAGAGAGAATACAGAGAGACAGAGAACACAGAGAGCGAGAGATCGCAGAGAGAGCGAGAACACACAGAGAGAGGGAGGACAAACAGAGAGAGAGAACACAGAGAGAGAAAGAACACACAAAGAGAGAGAGAACAGAGATAGAGAGAACACAGAGAGAGAGAAAACACAGTTAGAGAGAACACAGGCAGAGAACATAGAGAAACAGAACACAGAGAGAGAGAGCGCAGAGAGAGAGAACACAGAGAGAGAACACACACAGAGGGAGAACACAGAGAGAGAACGGAGACAGAGAACATAGAGAGACAGAACACAGAGAGAGAACACAGAGAGAGAGAACTCAGAGAGAGAACACACTAACAGAGAACACAGAGAGAGAGCGAAAACACAAGCGCACACACAGAGAACACACAGAGCAAGAAGAAAACAGAGAGAGAGATCACACACAGAGAGAGAGATCATACACAGAAAGAGAGAACATGCACACAAACAGAGAACACACACACAGAACACACACACAAGAGAACACACAGTAAGAAAACACTAAAACACAGAATACAGATATAGAGTGAGAACACAGAGTGAGAGAGAACAGACACACATAGAGAGAACACAGAGAGAGAGAACACACAGAGAGAACAGAGAGAGATCACACAGAGAAAGAGAGAACACATAGTGTGAGAGAGAACACACGCACACACGGAGAACACACACACAGAGAAACACACACACACAGAGAACATACACAAAGAACACACACACAGAATACAGAGATAGAGAGAGAACACTGCGTGAGAGAGAACAGACACACATAGAGAGAACATACAGAGAGAGAGAACACAGAGAGAGAGAGAACAGAGAGAGAGATCACACACAGAAAGAGAGAACATACACACACAGAGAACACACACACACTGAACGCACACACACAGAGTACCCAAGCATACACAGAGAACACACACACACAGAGAACACAGAGAGAGAGAGAGAACACAGAGAAAGATCACACAGAGAAAGAGAGAACACATAGAGGGAGAGGGAACACACAGAGGGAGTACACACAGAGAGAGAGAGAACACACACACAAGAACACACAGAGAGAACACACACACAGAACAGAAACACACAGAGATCACACAGAGAGAGAGAGAACACATAGAGGTAGAGAGAACACACGCACACACACAGGAAACACACACAGAACACAAACACACAGAATACAAACACGCAGAGAACACACAGAGAGAGATAACAGAGATAGATCACACAGAGAAAGAGAGAACACATAGAGTGAGAGAGAACACACGCACACACACGGAGAACACACACACAGAGAAACACACGCACAGAAAACACGCACGCAGAGAACACACAAACAGAGAACACACACACACAACACACACAAAAGAGAACACACACAGAGAGAGCACACACACAGAATACAGAGATAGAGAGAGAACACAGAGTGAGAGAGAACAGACACACATAGAGAGAACACTGAGAGAGAGAGAACACAGAGAGAGAGAACAGAGAGAGAGAGTGAGAACAAACAGAGACAGACAACACAGAGAGAGAAAGAACACACACACAGAGAGAACAGAGATGGAGAGAGAACGAGAACAGAGAGAGGGAAAACACAGAGAGAGAGAGCAACAGATAGAGGGAACACAGAGAACGCAGACAGAGAACATAGAGAAACAGAACGCAGAGAGAGAGAACGCAGAGAGAGAGAACACAGAGAGAGAACACACACAGAGGGAGAACACAGAGAGAGAACACAGACACACAGAGAAAATACACAAAGAACGCACACACACAGAATACAGAGATAGAGAGAGAACACAGAGTGAGAGAGAACAGACTCAGAGAGAGAGAACACACAGAGAGAGAGAGAGAGAACACAGAGAGAGAGATCACACACAGAAAGAGAGAACATACACACACAGAGAACACACACACACAGAACGTACACACACAGAGTACCCAAACATACACAAAGAACACACACACACAGAATACAGACATAGAGAGAGAACACAGAGTGAGAGAGAACAGACACAGAGAGAGAGAGAACACAGAGAGAGAGATCACACACAGAAAGAGAGAACATACACACACAGAGAACACACACACAGAACACAAACACACAGAGAAAACACAGAGAGAGATCACACAGAGAAAGAGAGAACACATAGAGGTAGAGAGAACACACGCACACACACAGGGAAAACACACAGAACACTAACACACAGAACATACACACCGAACACAAACACACAGAGAACACAGAGAGAGAGAGAGAACACAGAGCGTGATCACACAGAGAAAGAGAGAACACATAGAGGGAGAAAGAACACACGCACACACAGTGAACACACACAGAGCACACAGACAGAGAAACACACACACACAGAACACGCACACATAGAACACACAAACAGAGAACACACAGAAAGAACACACACCCACGAGAACACACACAGAGAACACACACAGAATACAGAGATCGAGAGAGAACACAGAGTGAGAGAGAACACACACAGAGAGAGAGAGAACGCACAGAGAGAGAGACAACACACACACACAGAACACACAGAGAGAACACACACAGAGAGAGAACACAGAGAGAGAATACAGAGAGACAGAGAACACAGAGAGCGAGAGATCGCAGAGAGAGCGAGAACACACAGAGAGAGGGAGGACAAACAGAGAGAGGGAGAACACAGAGAGAGAAAGAACACACAAAGAGAGAGAGAACAGAGATAGAGAGAACACAGAGAGAGAGAACACACAGATAGAGAGAACACAGACAGAGAACACAGACAGAGAACATGGAGAGACAAAACACAGAGAGAAAGAACACAGAGAGAGTGAACACAGAGAGAGAACACACACACAGACAACACAGAGAGAGAACGCAGAGAACATAGAGAGACAGAACACACAGAGAGAGAACACAGAGAGAGAGAACAAAGAGAGAGAACACACACACAGAGAACACCGAGAGCGAGAGCGAAAACACACGCGCACACACAGAGAACACACAGTGCGAGAAGAGAACAGAACACACACAGAACACACACAGAGAACACACACACAGAACACAAACATTCTATGTTCTGTATACAGATGACAGAAAACACAAACAGAGAACACACGCACATACAGAACACACACATAAGAGAACACACACACAGGGAACACACAGAGCGAGAAGAACACAGAGAGAGTTCACACAGAGAGAGAGAGATCATACACAGAAAGAGAGAACATGCACACAAACAGAGAACACACACACAGAACACACACACAAAGAACACACAGACAGAAAACACAAAAACACAGAATACAGAGATAGAGTGAGAACAAAGAGTGAGAGAGAACAGACACACATAGAGAGAACACATAGAGAGAGAACACACAGAGAAAAACAGAGAGAGAGATCACACAGAGAAAGAGAGAACACATAGTGTGAGAGAGAACACACGCACACACACGGAGAACACACACACAGAGCACACACACAGAGAAACACACACACACACAGAACATACACAAAGAACACACACACACAGAATACAGATATAGAGAGGGAACACAGAGTGAGAGAGAACAGGCACAGAGAGAGAGAGAACACAGAGAATTAGAACACACAGAGAGAACAAAGAGAGATCACACAGAGAAAGAGAGAACACATAGTGTGAGAGAGAACACACGCACAAACACAGAGAAACACACACACAGAGAGAACATGCACAAAGAACGCACACACACAGAATACAGAGATAGAGAGAGAACACAGTGTGAGAGAGAACAGACACCGAGAGAGAGATTACACACAGAAAGAGAGAACATACACACACAGAGAACACACACACACAGAACGTACACACACAGAGTACCCAAACATACACAAAGAACACACACACACAGAATACAGACATAGAGAGAGAACACAGAGTGAGAGAGAACAGACACAGAAAGAGAGAGAACACAGAGAGAGAGATCACACACAGAAAGAGAGAACATACACACACAGAGAATAGACAATAGACAATAGACAATAGATGCAGGAGTAGGCCATTCTGCCCTTCGAGCCTGCACCGCCATTCAATATGATCATGGCTGATCATTCCTAATTAGTATCCTGTTCCAGCCTTATCTCCATACCTCTTGACTCCACTATCTTTAAGAGCTCTATCCAATTCTTTCTTAAAAGAATCCAGAGACTGGGCCTCCACTGCCCTCTGGGGCAGAGCATTCCACACAGCCACCACTCTCTGTGTGAAGTAGTTTCTCCTCATCTCTGTCCTAAATGGTCTACCCCGTATTTTTAAGTTGTGTCCTCTGGTTCGGCACTCCCCCATCAACGGAAATATGTTCCCTCCTGCCAGAGTGTCCAATCCTTTCATAAGCCTATACGTTTCAATCAGATCCCCTCTCAGTCTTCTAAACTCAAGGGTATACAAGCCCAGTCGCTTCAGTCTTTCCGTGTAAGGCAATCCTGCCATTCCAGGAATTGACCTCGTGAACCTACGCTGCACTCCCTCAATAGCCAGAATGTCTTTCCTCAAATTTGGAGACCAGAACTGTACACAGTACTCCAGGTGTGGTCTCACCAGGGCCCTGTACAGCTGCAGAAGCACCTCTTTGCTTCTATACTCAATCCCTCTTGTTACGAAGGCCAGCATGCTATTAGCCTTCTTCACGACCTGCTGTACCTGCATGCTTGCCTTCATTGACTGGTGTACAAGAACACCCAGATCTCTCTGAACAGCCCCTTTACCTAATTTGATACCATTGAGGTAGTAATCTGCCTTCCTGTTCTTGCCACCAAAGTGGATAACCAGACATTTATCCACATTAAACTGCATCTGCCATGCATCTGCCCACTCACCTAACTTGTCCAGGTCACCCTGTAATCCCCTAACATCCTCATCACATTTCACCCTACCACCTAGCTTTGTGTCATCAGCAAATTTGCTAATGTTATTGCTGATACCATCTTCTATATCATTTACATATATTGTAAAAAGCTGCGGTCCCAGCACGGATCCCTGCGGTACCCCACTGGTCACTGCCTGCCATTTCGAAATGGAGCCGTTAATCACTACCCTTTGTTTCCTATTAGCCAACCAATTCTCTATCCAATCTAGTACTTTGCCCCCAATCCCGTGCGCCCTAATTTTACTCACTAACCTCTTGTGTGGGACTTTATCAAAAGCTTTCTGAAAGTCCAGGTACACTACATCCACTGGATCTCCCTCGTCCATCTTCCGAGTTACATCCTCAAAAAATTCAAGAAGATTAGTCAAGCATGATTTCCCCTTCATAAATCCATGCTGACTCTGTCCTATCCTGTTACTATTATCCAGATGTGCCGTAATTTCATCCTTTATAATAGACTCCAGCATCTTTCCCACCACTGAGGTCAGACTAACTGGTCTATAATTTCCTGCTTTCTCCCGCCCACCCTTCTTAAAAAGTGGCACAACATTAGCCGCCCTCCAATCCTCAGGAACCAACCCCGATTCTATTGAACTCTGGAAAATAATCACCAGCGCATCCACGATTTCCCGAGCCACCTCCTTCAGTACCCTGGGATGCAGGCCATCAGGTCCCGGAGACTTATCAACCTTCAGACCTAACAGTCTCTCCAACACCAAATCCTGGCAAATAGAAATTCCCTTAAGTTCAGGTCCTTCAGCCACTGTTACCTCAGGGAGATTGCTTGTGTCTTCCCCAGTGAACACAGATCTGAAGTACCCATTTAATTCCTCTGCCATTTCTTCGTTCCCAGTAATATATTCCCCTGCTTCTGTCTTCAAGGGCCCAATTTTTGTCCTAACCATTTTTTTGCCTTGGACATACCTAAAAAAGCTTTTACTATCCTCCTTTATATTCTTGGCCAGTTTACCTTCGTACCTCATTTTTTCTCTGCGTATTTCCTTCTTACTAATCCTCTGTTGTTCTTTAAAAGCTTCCCAGTCCTCCGTTTTCCCGCTTATCTTCGCTAAGTTATACTTTTTCTCTTTTAACCTTATATGTTTCTTTACTTCCCTGGTCAGCCACGGCCGCCCATGTCTCCTCCTGGGATCTTTCTTCCTTTTAGGAATGAACTGATCCTGCATCTTCTGCATTATACACAGAAATATCTGCCATTGTTCCTCCACGGTCTTCCCTGTTAAGGTATTAAACCATTGAACTTTGGCCAGTTGCTCCCTCATACCTCCATATTTCCCTTTATTCAACTGAAATATTGTCACTTCAGATTGTACCCACTCCCTCTCAAATTGCAGATTGAAGCTTATTGTATTATGGTCACTACTTCCCAATGGCTCCTTCACTTCGAGGTCACTGACCAATTCTGGTTCGTTACACAATACCAGATCCAGAATCGCCTTATCCCTGGTCGGCTCCAGCACCAGCTGCACTAAAAATCCATCTCTGAGGCACTCCACAAAGTCTCTTTCTTGAGGCCCGATACCATCCTGATTCTCCCAGTCTACCTGCATGTTAAAATCCCCCATAACAACTGTAGTAACATCTTTGCGACAAGCCAATTTCAGCTCCTGATTCAACTTACCTCCAACATCCAGACTACTGTTTGGGGGCCTGTAGATGACTCCCATGAGGGTCTTTTTACCCTTAGTGTTTCGAAGCTCTATCCACACTGACTCTACATCCCCTGACTCTAGGTCCGCCCGCGCAAGGGACTGAATATCCTCCCTTACCAACAAGGCCACCCCACCCCCTCTGCCCGTCAGTCTATCCTTACGATAACACATGTAGCCTTGAATATTCATTTCCCAGGCCCTGTCCCCATGAAGCCACGTCTCAGTTATCCCCACAATATCGTATCTGCCAATTTCCAAAAGAGCCTCAAGCTCATCCACCTTGTGTCTAATGCTTCGTGCATTCATATATAGAATTTTTAATTTGTTACTGCTCTCACCCTTCCCCTCAACCCTTATTTCACTCAACTTTACAGCATGATGCCTTTTCCAGTTTTCTGCCTCCTTGATACAGTTGTCTTTCTTGACTTCTCTTGTTCTAACTACCCCTTCAATTTCCTTTTTAAACATCCAGCTTGTCCCCTCCAGCCCGCTACTTAGTTTAAATGTAGCGGTGTTGCAGCAGAAAACCTGCCTGCCAGAATGCCGATCCCTGTTCTATTAAGGTGCAAGCCATCTCTCTTGTAGAATTTATGGTTACCATAAAATATACCCCAGTGATCCAAGAACTTGAAACGTTGCTTCCTGCACCAGTTCCCCAACCACACGTTCAAGTCCATTATCTCCCGGTTTCTGGCGACACTAGCCCGAGGAACTGGAAGCAAACTGGAGATAACCACCTTGGACGTCCTGCTTTTTAGCCTTCTTCCTAGTTCTGCGAAGTACACACACACAGAACACAAACACACAGAGAAAACACAGAGAGAGATCACACAGAGAAAGAGAGAACACATAGAGGTAGAGAGAACACACGCACACACACAGGGAAAACACACAGAACACTAACACACAGAACATACACACCGAACACAAACACACAGAGAACACAGTGAGAGAGAGAGAACACAGAGCGTGATCACACAGAGAAAGAGAGAACACATAGAGGGAGAAAGAACACACGCACACACACAGTGAACACACACAGAGCACACAGACAGAGAAACACACACACACAGAACACGCACACATAGAACACACAAACAGAGAACACACAGAGAGAGAACACACACCCACGAGAACACACACAGAGAACACACACAGAATACAGAGATAGAGAGAGAACACAGAGTGAGAGAGAACAGACACACATAGAGAGTACACCGAGAGAGAGAACACAGAGAGAGAGAGAGAACAGAGAGAGAGATCACAAAGAGAAAGAGAGAACACATAGTGTGAGAGAGAACACACGCACACACACGGAGAACACACACACCGAGCACACACACAGAGAAACACACACACAGATAGCACACAGACAGATAACACAAAAACACAGAATACAGAGATAGAGTGAGAACACAGAGTGAGAAAGAACAGACACACATAGAGAGAACACAGAGAGTGAGAACACAGAGAGACAGAGAGAGAACAGTGAGAGAGATCACAGAGAGAAAGAGAGAACTCATAGTGTGAGAGAGAACACACGCACACACACGGAGAACACACACACAGAGAAACCACACAGAGAAACACACACAGAGACCACACACATAGAATACAGACATAGAGAGAGAACACTGAGTGAGAGAGAACACACACAGAGAGAGAACACAGAGAGAGAATACAGAGAGACAGAGAACACAGAGAGCGAGAGATCGCAGAGAGAGCGAGAACACACAGAGAGAGGGAGGACAAACAGAGAGAGAGAACACAGAGAGAGAAAGAACACACAAAGAGAGAGAGAACAGAGATAGAGAGAACACAGAGAGAGAGAAAACACAGTTAGAGAGAACACAGGCAGAGAACATAGAGAAACAGAACACAGAGAGAGAGAGCGCAGAGAGAGAGAACACAGAGAGAGAACACACACAGGGGGAGAACACAGAGAGAGAACGGAGACAGAGAACATAGAGAGACAGAACACAGAGAGAGAACACAGAGAGAGAGAACTCAGAGAGAGAACACACTAACAGAGAACACAGAGAGAGAGCGAAAACACAAGCGCACACACAGAGAACACACAGAGCAAGAAGAAAACAGAGAGAGAGATCACACACAGAGAGAGAGATCATACACAGAAAGAGAGAACATGCACACAAACAGAGAACACACACACAGAACACACACACAAGAGAACACACAGTAAGAAAACACTAAAACACAGAATACAGATATAGAGTGAGAACACAGAGTGAGAGAGAACAGACACACATAGAGAGAACACAGAGAGAGAGAACACACAGAGAGAACAGAGAGAGATCACACAGAGAAAGAGAGAACACATAGTGTGAGAGAGAACACACGCACACACGGAGAACACACACACAGAGAAACACACACACACAGAGAACATACACAAAGAACACACACACAGAATACAGAGATAGAGAGAGAACACTGCGTGAGAGAGAACAGACACACATAGAGAGAACACAGAGAGAGAGAGAACACAGAGAGAGAGAGAACAGAGAGAGAGATCACACACAGAAAGAGAGAACATACACACACAGAGAACACACACACACTGAACGCACACACACAGAGTACCCAAGCATACACAGAGAACACACACACACAGAGAACAGAGAGAGAGAGAGAGAACACAGAGAAAGATCACACAGAGAAAGAGAGAACACATAGAGGGAGAGAGAACACACAGAGGGAGTACACAGAGAGAGAGAGAGAACACACACACAAGAACACACAGAGAGAACACACACACAGAACAGAAACACACAGAGAGAGATCACACAGAGAGAGAGAGAACACATAGAGGTAGAGAGAACACACGCACACACACAGGAAACACACACAGAACACAAACACACAGAATACAAACACGCAGAGAACACACAGAGAGAGATAACAGAGATAGATCACACAGAGAAAGAGAGAACACATAGAGTGAGAGAGAACACACGCACACACACGGAGAACACACACACAGAGAAACACACGCACAGAAAACACGCACGCAGAGAACACACAAACAGAGAACACACACACACAACACACACAAAAGAGAACACACACAGAGAGCACACACACACAGAATACAGAGATAGAGAGAGAACACAGAGTGAGAGAGAACAGACACACATAGAGAGAACACTGAGAGAGAGAGAACACAGAGAGAGAAAGAACACACACACAGAGAGAACAGAGATGGAGAGAGAACGAGAACAGAGAGAGGGAAAACACAGAGAGAGAGAGAGCAACAGATAGAGGGAACACAGAGAACGCAGACAGAGAACATAGAGAAACAGAACGCAGAGAGAGAGAACGCAGAGAGAGAGAACACAGACAGCGAACACACACAGAGGGAGAACACAGAGAGAGAACACAGACACACAGAGAAAATACACAAAGAACGCACACACACAGAATACAGAGATAGAGAGAGAACACAGAGTGAGAGAGAACAGACTCAGAGAGAGAGAACACAGAGAGAGAGAACACACAGATAGAGAGAACACAGAGAGAGAACACACACACAGACAACACAGAGAGAGAACGCAGAGAACATAGAGAGACAGAACACACAGAGAGAGAACACAGAGAGAGAGAACAAAGAGAGAGAACACACACACAGATAACACCGAGAGCGAGAGCGAAAACACACGCGCACACACAGAGAACACACAGTGCGAGAAGAGAACAGAACACACACAGAACACACACAGAGAACACACACACAGAACACAAACATTCTATGTTCTGTATACAGATGACAGAAAACACAAACAGAGAACACACGCACATACAGAACACACACATAAGAGAACACACACACAGGGAACACACAGAGCGAGAAGAACACAGAGAGAGTTCACAGAGAGAGAGAGAGATCATACACAGAAAGAGAGAACATGCACACAAACAGAGAACACACACACAGAACACACACACAAAGAACACACAGACAGAAAACACAAAAACACAGAATACAGAGATAGAGTGAGAACAAAGAGTGAGAGAGAACAGACACACATAGAGAGAACACATAGAGAGAGAACACACAGAGAAAAACAGAGAGAGAGATCACACAGAGAAAGAGAGAACACATAGTGTGAGAGAGAACACACGCACACACACGGAGAACACACACACAGAGCACACACACAGAGAAACACACACACACACAGAGCACACACACAGAGAAACACACACACACACAGAACATACACAAAGAACACACACACACAGAATACAGATATAGAGAGGGAACACAGAGTGAGAGAGAACAGGCACAGAGAGAGAGAGAACACAGAGAGAGAGAACACACAGAGAGAACAGAGAGAGAGATCACACAGAGGAAGAGAGAACACATAGTGTGAGAGAGAACACACGCACAAACACAGAGAAACACACACACACAGAGAGAACATGCACAAAGAACGCACACACACAGAATACAGAGATAGAGAGAGAACACAGTGTGAGAGAGAACAGACACAGAGAGAGAGAACACACACAGAGAGAGAGAGAGAACAGAGAGAGAGAGATTACACACAGAAAGAGAGAACATACACACACAGAGAACACACACACACAGAACGTACACACACAGAGTACCCAAACATACACAAAGAACACACACACACAGAATACAGACATAGAGAGAGAACACAGAGTGAGAGAGAACAGACACAGAAAGAGAGAGAACACAGAGAGAGAGATCACACACAGAAAGAAAGAACATACACACACAGAGAACACACACACAGAACACAAACACACAGAGAAAACACAGAGAGAGATCACACAGAGAAAGAGAGAACACATAGAGGTAGAGAGAACACACGCACACACACAGGGAAAACACACAGAACACTAACACACAGAACATACACACCGAACACAAACACACAGAGAACACAGAGAGAGAGAGAGAACACAGAGCGTGATCACACAGAGAAAGAGAGAACACATAGAGGGAGAAAGAACACACGCACACACACAGTGAACGCACACAGACAGAGAAACACACACACACAGAACACGCACACATAGAACACACAAACAGAGAACACACAGAAAGAACACACACCCACGAGAACACACACAGAGAACACACACACACAGAATAGAGAGATAGAGAACACAGAGTGAGAGAGAACAGACACACATAGAGAGAACACTGAGAGAGAGAGAACACAGAGAGAGAGAACGGAGAGAGAGAGTGAGAACAAACAGAGACAGACAACACAGAGAGAGAAAGAACACACACACAGATAGAACAGAGATGGAGAGAGAACGAGAACAGAGAGAGGGAAAACACAGAGAGAGAGAGCAACAGATAGAGGGAACACAGAGAACGCAGACAGAGAACATAGAGAAACAGAACGCAGAGATAGAGAACGCAGAGAGAGAGAACACAGAGAGAGAACACACACAGAGGGAGAACACAGAGAGAGAACACAGACACACAGAGAAAATACACAAAGAACGCACACACACAGAATACAGAGATAGAGAGAGAACACAGAGTGAGAGAGAACAGACACACATAGAGAGTACACCGAGAGAGAGAACACAGAGAGAGAGAGAGAACAGAGAGAGAGATCACAAAGAGAAAGACAGAACACATAGTGTGAGAGAGAACACACGCACACACACGGAGAACACACACACCGAGCACACACACAGAGAAACACACACACAGATAGCACACAGACAGATAACACAAAAACACAGAATACAGAGATAGAGTGAGAACACAGAGTGAGAAAGAACAGACACACATAGAGAGAACACAGAGAGTGAGAACACAGAGAGACAGAGAGAGAACAGTGAGAGAGATCACAGAGAGAAAGAGAGAACTCATAGTGTGAGAGAGAACACACGCACACACACGGAGAACACACACACAGAGAAACCACACAGAGAAACACACACAGAGACCACACACATAGAATACAGACATAGAGAGAGAACACTGAGTGAGAGAGAACAGACACAGAGAGAGAGAGAACGCACAGAGAGAGAGACAACACACACACACAGAACACACAGAGAGAACACACACAGAGAGAGAACAGAGAGAGAGAATACAGAGAGACAGAGAACACAGAGAGCGAGAGATCGCAGAGAGAGCGAGAACACACAGAGAGAGGGAGGACAAACAGAGAGAGAGAACACAGAGAGAGAAAGAACACACAAAGAGAGAGAGAACAGAGATAGAGAGAACACAGAGAGAGAGAAAACACAGTTAGAGAGAACACAGGCAGAGAACATAGAGAAACAGAACACAGAGAGAGAGAGCGCAGAGAGAGAGAACACAGAGAGAGAACACACACAGGGGGAGAACACAGAGAGAGAACGGAGACAGAGAACATAGAGAGACAGAACACAGAGAGAGAACACAGAGAGAGAGAACTCAGAGAGAGAACACACTAACAGAGAACACAGAGAGAGAGCGAAAACACAAGCGCACACACAGAGAACACACAGAGCAAGAAGAAAACAGAGAGAGAGATCACACACAGAGAGAGAGATCATACACAGAAAGAGAGAACATGCACACAAACAGAGAACACACACACAGAACACACACACAAGAGAACACACAGTAAGAAAACACTAAAACACAGAATACAGATATAGAGTGAGAACACAGAGTGAGAGAGAACAGACACACATAGAGAGAACACAGAGAGAGAGAACACACAGAGAGAACAGAGAGAGATCACACAGAGAAAGAGAGAACACATAGTGTGAGAGAGAACACACGCACACACGGAGAACACACACACAGAGAAACACACACACACAGAGAACATACACAAAGAACACACACACAGAATACAGAGATAGAGAGAGAACACTGCGTGAGAGAGAACAGACACACATAGAGAGAACACAGAGAGAGAGAGAACACAGAGAGAGAGAGAACAGAGAGAGAGATCACACACAGAAAGAGAGAACATACACACACAGAGAACACACACACACTGAACGCACACACACAGAGTACCCAAGCATACACAGAGAACACACACACACAGAGAACAGAGAGAGAGAGAGAGAACACAGAGAAAGATCACACAGAGAAAGAGAGAACACATAGAGGGAGAGAGAACACACAGAGGGAGTACACAGAGAGAGAGAGAGAACACACACACAAGAACACACAGAGAGAACACACACACAGAACAGAAACACACAGAGAGAGATCACACAGAGAGAGAGAGAACACATAGAGGTAGAGAGAACACACGCACACACACAGGAAACACACACAGAACACAAACACACAGAATACAAACACGCAGAGAACACACAGAGAGAGATAACAGAGATAGATCACACAGAGAAAGAGAGAACACATAGAGTGAGAGAGAACACACGCAAACACACGGAGAACACACACACAGAGATACACACGCACAGAAAACACGCACGCAGAGAACACACAAACAGAGAACACACACACACAACACACACAAAAGAGAACACACACAGAGAGCACACACACACAGAATACAGAGAAAGAGAGAGAACACAGAGTGAGAGAGAACAGACACACATAGAGAGAACACTGAGAGAGAGAGAACACAGAGAGAGAAAGAACACACACACAGAGAGAACAGAGATGGAGAGAGAACGAGAACAGAGAGAGGGAAAACACAGAGAGAGAGAGAGCAACAGATAGAGGGAACACAGAGAACGCAGACAGAGAACATAGAGAAACAGAACGCAGAGAGAGAGAACGCAGAGAGAGAGAACACAGACAGCGAACACACACAGAGGGAGAACACAGAGAGAGAACACAGACACACAGAGAAAATACACAAAGAACGCACACACACAGAATACAGAGATAGAGAGAGAACACAGAGTGAGAGAGAACAGACTCAGAGAGAGAGAACACAGAGAGAGAGAACACACAGATAGAGAGAACACAGAGAGAGAACACACACACAGACAACACAGAGAGAGAACGCAGAGAACATAGAGAGACAGAACACACAGAGAGAGAACACAGAGAGAGAGAACAAAGAGAGAGAACACACACACAGATAACACCGAGAGCGAGAGCGAAAACACACGCGCACACACAGAGAACACACAGTGCGAGAAGAGAACAGAACACACACAGAACACACACAGAGAACACACACACAGAACACAAACATTCTATGTTCTGTATACAGATGACAGAAAACACAAACAGAGAACACACGCACATACAGAACACACACATAAGAGAACACACACACAGGGAACACACAGAGCGAGAAGAACACAGAGAGAGTTCACAGAGAGAGAGAGAGATCATACACAGAAAGAGAGAACATGCACACAAACAGAGAACACACACACAGAACACACACACAAAGAACACACAGACAGAAAACACAAAAACACAGAATACAGAGATAGAGTGAGAACAAAGAGTGAGAGAGAACAGACACACATAGAGAGAACACATAGAGAGAGAACACACAGAGAAAAACAGAGAGAGAGATCACACAGAGAAAGAGAGAACACATAGTGTGAGAGAGAACACACGCACACACACGGAGAACACACACACAGAGCACACACACAGAGAAACACACACACACACAGAGCACACACACAGAGAAACACACACACACACAGAACATACACAAAGAACACACACACACAGAATACAGATATAGAGAGGGAACACAGAGTGAGAGAGAACAGGCACAGAGAGAGAGAGAACACAGAGAGAGAGAACACACAGAGAGAACAGAGAGAGAGATCACACAGAGAAAGAGAGAACACATAGTGTGAGAGAGAACACACGCACAAACACAGAGAAACACACACACACAGAGAGAACATGCACAAAGAACGCACACACACAGAATACAGAGATAGAGAGAGAACACAGTGTGAGAGAGAACAGACACAGAGAGAGAGAACACACACAGAGAGAGAGAGAGAACAGAGAGAGAGAGATTACACACAGAAAGAGAGAACATACACACACAGAGAACACACACACACAGAACGTACACACACAGAGTACCCAAACATACACAAAGAACACACACACACAGAATACAGACATAGAGAGAGAACACAGAGTGAGAGAGAACAGACACAGAAAGAGAGAGAACACAGAGAGAGAGATCACACACAGAAAGAAAGAACATACACACACAGAGAACACACACACAGAACACAAACACACAGAGAAAACACAGAGAGAGATCACACAGAGAAAGAGAGAACACATAGAGGTAGAGAGAACACACGCACACACACAGGGAAAACACACAGAACACTAACACACAGAACATACACACCGAACACAAACACACAGAGAACACAGAGAGAGAGAGAGAACACAGAGCGTGATCACACAGAGAAAGAGAGAACACATAGAGGGAGAAAGAACACACGCACACACACAGTGAACACACACAGAGCACACAGACAGAGAAACACACACACACAGAACACGCACACATAGAACACACAAACAGAGAACACACAGAAAGAACACACACCCACGAGAACACACACAGAATACAGAGATAGAGAGAGAACACAGAGTGAGAGAGAACAGACACACATAGAGAGTACACCGAGAGAGAGAGAGAACAGAGAGAGAGATCACAAAGAGAAAGAGAGAACACATAGTGTGAGAGAGAACACACGCACACACACGGAGAACACACACACCGAGCACACACACAGAGAAACACACACACAGATAGCACACAGACAGATACCACAAAAACACAGAATACAGAGATAGAGTGAGAACACAGAGTGAGAAAGAACAGACACACATAGAGAGAACACAGAGAGTGAGAACACAGAGAGACAGAGAGAGAACAGTGAGAGAGATCACAGAGAGAAAGAGAGAACTCATAGTGTGAGAGAGAACACACGCACACACACGGAGAACACACACACAGAGAAACCACACAGAGAAACACACACACAGAGACCACACACATAGAATTCAGACATAGAGAGAGAACACTGAGTGAGAGAGAACAGACACAGAGAGAGAGAGAACACACACACACACAGAGAGAGAACACAGAGAGAGAGATCACACACAGAAAGAGAGAACATACACACACATAGAACACACAAACAGAGAACACACAGAAAGAACACACACCCACGAGAACACACACAGAGAACACACACAGAATACAGAGATAGAGAGAGAACACAGAGTGAGAGAGAACAGACACAGAGAGAGAGAGAACGCACAGAGAGAGAGACGACACACACACACAGAACACACAGAGAGAACACACACAGAGAGAGAACACAGAGAGAGAATACAGAGAGACAGAGAACACAGAGAGCGAGAGATCGCAGAGAGAGCGAGAACACACAGAGAGAGGGAGGACAAACAGAGAGAGAGAACACAGAGAGAGAAAGAACACACAAAGAGAGAGAGAACAGAGATAGAGAGAACACAGAGAGAGAGAAAACACAGTTAGAGAGAACACAGGCAGAGAACATAGAGAAACAGAACACAGAGAGAGAGAGCGCAGAGAGAGAGAACACAGAGAGAGAACACACACAGAGGGAGAACACAGAGAGAGAACGGAGACAGAGAACATAGAGAGACAGAACACTAACAGAGAACACAGAGAGAGAGCGAAAACACAAGCGCACACACAGAGAACACACAGAGCAAGAAGAAAACAGAGAGAGAGATCACACAGAGAGAGAGAGATCATACACAGAAAGAGAGAACATGCACACAAACAGAGAACACACACACAGAACACACACACAAGAGAACACACAGTAAGAAAACACTAAAACACAGAATACAGATATAGAGTGAGAACACAGAGTGAGAGAGATCAGACACACATAGAGAGAACACAGAGAGAGAGAACACACAGAGAGAACAGAGAGAGATCACACAGAGAAAGAGAGAACACATAGTGTGAGAGAGAACACACGCACACACGGAGAACACACACACAGAGAAACACACACACACACAGAGAACATACACAAAGAACACACACACAGAATACAGAGATAGAGAGAGAACACTGCGTGAGAGAGAACAGACACACATAGAGAGAACACACAGAGAGAGAGAACACAGAGAGAGAGAGAACAGAGAGAGAGAACACACACAGAAAGAGAGAACATACACACACAGAGAACACACACACACTGAACGCACACACACAGAGTACCCAAGCATACACAGAGAACACACACACACAGAGAACACAGAGAGAGAGAGAGAACACAGAGAAAGATCACACAGAGAAAGAGAGAACACATAGAGGGAGAGAGAACACACAGAGGGAGTACACACAGAGAGAGAGAGAACACACACACAAGAACACACAGAGAGAACACACACACAGAACAGAAACACACAGAGAGAGATCACACAGAGAAAGAGAGAACACATAGAGGTAGAGAGAACACACGCACACACACAGGGAACACACACAGAACACAAACACACAGAATACAAACACGCAGAGAACACACAGAGAGAGATAACAGAGATAGATCACACAGAGAAAGAGAGAACACATAGAGTGAGAGAGAACACACGCACACACACGGAGAACACACACACAGAGAAACACACGCACAGAAAACACGCACGCAGAGAACACACAAACAGAGAACACACACACACAACACACACAAAAGAGAACACACACAGAGAGCACACACACACAGAATACAGAGATAGAGAGAGAACACAGAGTGAGAGAGAACAGACACACATAGAGAGAACACTGAGAGAGAGAGAACACAGAGAGAGAGAACAGAGAGAGAGAGTGAGAACAAACAGAGACAGACAACACAGAGAGAGAAAGAACACACACACAGAGAGAACAGAGATGGAGAGAGAACGAGAACAGAGAGAGGGAAAACACAGAGAGAGAGAGCAACAGATAGAGGGAACACAGAGAACGCAGACAGAGAACATAGAGAAACAGAACGCAGAGAGAGAGAACGCAGAGAGAGAGAACACAGAGAGAGAACACACACAGAGGGAGAACACAGAGAGAGAACACAGACACACAGAGAAAATACACAAAGAACGCACACACACAGAATACAGAGATAGAGAGAGAACACAGAGTGAGAGAGAACAGACACAGAGAGAGAGAACAGAGAGAGAGAGAGAGAACACAGAGAGAGAGATCACACACAGAAAGAGAGAACATGCACACAGAACACAAACACACAGAGAAAACACAGAGAGAAATCACACAGAGAAAGAGAGAACACATAGAGGTAGAGAGAACACACGCACACACACAGGGAAAACACACAGAACACTAACACACAGAACATACACACCGAACACAAACACACAGAGAACACAGAGAGAGAGAGAGAACACAGAGCGTGATCACACAGAGAAAGAGAGAACACATAGAGGGAGAAAGAACACACGCACACACACAGTGAACACACACAGAGCACACAGACAGAGAAACACACACACATAGAACACGCACACATAGAACACACAAACAGAGAACACACAGAAAGAACACACACCCACGAGAACACACACAGAGAACACACACAGAATACAGAGATCGAGAGAGAACACAGAGTGAGAGAGAACACACACAGAGAGAGAGAGAACGCACAGAGAGAGAGACAACACACACACACAGAACACACAGAGAGAACACACACAGAGAGAGAACACAGAGAGAGAATACAGAGAGACAGAGAACACAGAGAGCGAGAGATCGCAGAGAGAGCGAGAACACACAGAGAGAGGGAGGACAAACAGAGAGAGGGAGAACACAGAGAGAGAAAGAACACACAAAGAGAGAGAGAACAGAGATAGAGAGAACACAGAGAGAGAGAACACACAGATAGAGAGAACACAGACAGAGAACACAGACAGAGAACATGCAGAGACAAAACACAGAGAGAAAGAACACAGAGAGAGAGAACACAGAGAGAGAACACACACACAGACAACACAGAGAGAGAACGCAGAGAACATAGAGAGACAGAACACACAGAGAGAGAACACAGAGAGAGAGAACAAAGAGAGAGAACACACACACAGAGAACACCGAGAGCGAGAGCGAAAACACACGCGCACACACAGAGAACACACAGTGCGAGAAGAGAACAGAACACACACAGAACACACACAGAGAACACACACACAGAACACAAACATTCTATGTTCTGTATACAGATGACAGAAAACACAAACAGAGAACACACGCACATACAGAACACACACATAAGAGAACACACACACAGGGAACACACAGA
Source organism: Chiloscyllium punctatum (assembly GCF_047496795.1). Taxonomy (NCBI): domain Eukaryota; kingdom Metazoa; phylum Chordata; class Chondrichthyes; order Orectolobiformes; family Hemiscylliidae; genus Chiloscyllium; species Chiloscyllium punctatum. The sequence goes on along the minus strand of NC_092757.1, from coordinate 39,219,835 downwards.
GCGAGAAGAACACAGAGAGAGTTCACAGAGAGAGAGAGAGATCATACACAGAAAGAGAGAACATGCACACAAACAGAGAACACACACACAGAACACACACACAAAGAACACACAGACAGAAAACACAAAAACACAGAATACAGAGATAGAGTGAGAACAAAGAGTGAGAGAGAACAGACACCCATAGAGAGAACACATAGAGAGAGAACACACAGAGAAAAACAGAGAGAGAGATCACACAGAGAAAGAGAGAACACATAGTGTGAGAGAGAACACACGCACACACACGGAGAACACACACACAGAGCACACACACAGAGAAACACACACACACAGAACATACACAAAGAACACACACACACAGAATACAGATATAGAGAGGGAACACAGAGTGAGAGAGAACAGGCACAGAGAGAGAGAGAACACAGAGAGAGAGAACACACAGAGAGAACAGAGAGAGATCACACAGAGAAAGAGAGAACACATAGTGTGAGAGAGAACACACGCACAAACACAGAGAAACACACACACACAGAGAGAACATGCACAAAGAACGCACACACACAGAATACAGAGATAGAGAGAAAACACAGTGTGAGAGAGAACAGACACAGAGAGAGAGATTACACACAGAAAGAGAGAACATACACACACAGAGAACACACACACACAGAACGTACACACACAGAGTACCCAAACATACACAAAGAACACACACACACAGAATACAGACATAGAGAGAGAACACAGAGTGAGAGAGAACAGACACAGAAAGAGAGAGAACACAGAGAGAGAGATCACACACAGAAAGAGAGAACATACACACACAGAGAACACACACACAGAACACAAACACACAGAGAAAACACAGAGAGAGATCACACAGAGAAAGAGAGAACACATAGAGGTAGAGAGAACACACGCACACACACAGGGAAAACACACAGAACACTAACACACAGAACATACACACCGAACACAAACACACAGAGAACACAGAGAGAGAGAGAGAACACAGAGCGTGATCACACAGAGAAAGAGAGAACACATAGAGGGAGAAAGAACACACGCACACACAGTGAACACACACAGAGCACACAGACAGAGAAACACACACACACAGAACACGCACACATAGAACACACAAACAGAGAACACACAGAAAGAACACACACCCACGAGAACACACACAGAGAACACACACACACAGAATTGAGAGATAGAGAACACAGAGTGAGAGAGAACAGACACACATAGAGAGAACACTGAGAGAGAGAGAACACAGAGAGAGAGAACGGAGAGAGAGAGTGAGAACAAACAGAGACAGACAACACAGAGAGAGAAAGAACACACACACAGAGAGAACAGAGATGGAGAGAGAACGAGAACAGAGAGAGGGAAAACACAGAGAGAGAGAGCAACAGATAGAGGGAACACAGAGAACGCAGACAGAGAACATAGAGAAACAGAACGCAGAGAGAGAGAACGCAGAGAGAGAGAACACAGAGAGAGAACACACACAGAGGGAGAACACAGAGAGAGAACACAGACACACAGAGAAAATACACAAAGAACGCACACACACAGAATACAGAGATAGAGAGAGAACACAGAGTGAGAGAGAACAGACTCAGAGAGAGAGAACACAGAGAGAGAGAACACACAGATAGAGAGAACACAGAGAGAGAACACACACACAGACAACACAGAGAGAGAACGCAGAGAACATAGAGAGACAGAACACACAGAGAGAGAACACAGAGAGAGAGAACAAAGAGAGAGAACACACACACAGATAACACCGAGAGCGAGAGCGAAAACACACGCGCACACACAGAGAACACACAGTGCGAGAAGAGAACAGAACACACACAAAACACACACAGAGAACACACACACAGAACACAAACATTCTATGTTCTGTATACAGATGACAGAAAACACAAACAGAGAACACACGCACATACAGAACACACACATAAGAGAACACACACACAGGGAACACACAGAGCGAGAAGAACACAGAGAGAGTTCACAGAGAGAGAGAGAGATCATACACAGAAAGAGAGAACATGCACACAGAGAACACACACACAGAACACACACACAAAGAACACACAGACAGAAAACACAAAAACACAGAATACAGAGATAGAGTGAGAACAAAGAGTGAGAGAGAACAGACACACATAGAGAGAACACATAGAGAGAGAACACACAGAGAAAAACAGAGAGAGAGATCACACAGAGAAAGAGAGAACACATAGTGTGAGAGAGAACACACGCACACACACGGAGAACACACACACAGAGCACACACACAGAGAAACACACACACACACAGAACATACACAAAGAACACACACACACAGAATACAGATATAGAGAGGGAACACAGAGTGAGAGAGAACAGACACAGAGAGAGAGAGAACACAGAGAGAGAGATGACACACAGAAAGAGAGAACATACACACACCGAGAACACACACAGAACACAAACACACAGAGAACACACAGAGAGAAAACACAAAAACACAGAATACAGAGATAGAGTGAGAACAAAGAGAGAGAGAACAGACACACATAGAGAGAACACATAGAGAGAGAACACACAGAGAAAAACAGAGAGAGAGATCACACAGAGAAAGAGAGAACACATAGTGTGAGAGAGAACACACGCACACACACGGAGAACACACACACAGAGCACACACACAGAGAAACACACACACACAGAACATACACAAAGAACACACACACACAGAATACAGATATAGAGAGGGAACACAGAGTGAGAGAGAACAGGCACAGAGAGAGAGAGAACACAGAGAGAGAGAACACACAGAGAGAACAGAGAGAGAGATCACACAGAGAAAGAGAGAACACATAGTGTGAGAGAGAACACACGCACAAACACAGAGAAACACACACACACAGAGAGAACATGCACAAAGAACGCACACACACAGAATACAGAGATAGAGAGAGAACACAGTGTGAGAGAGAACAGACACAGAGAGAGAGAACACACACAGAGAGAGAGAGAGAACAGAGAGAGAGAGATTACACACAGAAAGAGAGAACATACACACACAGAGAACACACACACACAGAACGTACACACAGAGTACCCAAACATACACAAAGAACACACACACACAGAATACAGACATAGAGAGAGAACACAGAGTGAGAGAGAACAGACACAGAAAGAGAGAGAACACAGAGAGAGAGATCACACACAGAAAGAAAGAACATACACACAGAGAGAACACACACACAGAACACAAACACACAGAGAAAACACAGAGAGAGATCACACAGAGAAAGAGAGAACACATAGAGGTAGAGAGAACACACGCACACACACAGGGAAAACACACAGAACACTAACACACAGAACATACACACCGAACACAAACACACAGAGAACACAGAGAGAGAGAGAGAACACAGAGCGTGATCACACAGAGAAAGAGAGAACACATAGAGGGAGAAAGAACACACGCACACACACAGTGAACACACACAGAGCACACAGACAGAGAAACACACACACACAGAACACGCACACATAGAACACACAAACAGAGAACACACAGAAAGAACACACACCCACGAGAACACACACAGAGAACACACACACACAGAATACAGAGATAGAGAACACAGAGTGAGAGAGAACAGACACACATAGAGAGAGCACTGAGAGAGAGAGAACACAGAGAGAGAGAACGGAGAGAGAGAGTGAGAACAAACAGAGACAGACAACACAGAGAGAGAAAGAACACACACACAGAGAGAACAGAGATGGAGAGAGAACGAGAACAGAGAGAGGGAAAACACAGAGAGAGAGAGCAACAGATAGAGGGAACACAGAGAACGCAGACAGAGAACATAGAGAAACAGAACGCAGAGAGAGAGAACGCAGAGAGAGAGAACACAGAGAGAGAACACACACAGAGGGAGAACACAGAGAGCGAACACAGACACACAGAGAAAATACACAAAGAACGCACACACACAGAATACAGAGATAGAGAGAGAACACAGAGTGAGAGAGAACAGACTCAGAGAGAGAGAACACAGAGAGAGAGAACACACAGATAGAGAGAACACAGAGAGAGAACACACACACAGACAACACAGAGAGAGAACGCAGAGAACATAGAGAGACAGAACACACAGAGAGAGAACACAGAGAGAGAGAACAAAGAGAGAGAACACACACACAGATAACACCGAGAGCGAGAGCGAAAACACACGCGCACACACAGAGAACACACAGTGCGAGAAGAGAACAGAACACACACAGAACACACACAGAGAACACACACACAGAACACAAACATTCTATGTTCTGTATACAGATGACAGAAAACACAAACAGAGAACACACGCACATACAGAACACACACATAAGAGAACACACACACAGGGAACACACAGAGCGAGAAGAACACAGAGAGAGTTCACAGAGAGAGAGAGAGATCATACACAGAAAGAGAGAACATGCACACAAACAGAGAACACACACACAGAACACACACACAAAGAACACACAGACAGAAAACACAAAAACACAGAATACAGAGATAGAGTGAGAACAAAGAGTGAGAGAGAACAGACACACATAGAGAGAACACATAGAGAGAGAACACACAGAGAAAAACAGAGAGAGAGATCACACAGAGAAAGAGAGAACACATAGTGTGAGAGAGAACACACGCACACACACGGAGAACACACACACAGAGCACACACACAGAGAAACACACACACACACAGAACATACACAAAGAACACACACACACAGAATACAGATATAGAGAGGGAACACAGAGTGAGAGAGAACAGACACAGAGAGAGAGAGAACACAGAGAGAGAGATGACACACAGAAAGAGAGAACATACACACACAGAGAACACACACACAGAACACAAACACACAGAGAACACACAGAGAGAAAACACAAAAACACAGAATACAGAGATAGAGTGAGAACAAAGAGAGAGAGAACAGACACACATAGAGAGAACACATAGAGAGAGAACACACAGAGAAAAACAGAGAGAGAGATCACACAGAGAAAGAGAGAACACATAGTGTGAGAGAGAACACACGCACACACACGGAGAACACACACACAGAGCACACACACAGAGAAACACACACACACACAGAACATACACAAAGAACACACACACACAGAATACAGATATAGAGAGGGAACACAGAGTGAGAGAGAACAGGCACAGAGAGAGAGAGAACACAGAGAGAGAGAACACACAGAGAGAACAGAGAGAGAGATCACACAGAGAAAGAGAGAACACATAGTGTGAGAGAGAACACACGCACAAACACAGAGAAACACACACACACAGAGAGAACATGCACAAAGAACGCACACACACAGAATACAGAGATAGAGAGAGAACACAGTGTGAGAGAGAACAGACACAGAGAGAGAGAACACACAGAGAGAGAGAGAGAGAACACAGAGAGAGAGATTACACACAGAAAGAGAGAACATACACACACAGAGAACACACACACACAGAACGTACACACACAGAGTACCCAAACATACACAAAGAACACACACACACAGAATACAGACATAGAGAGAGAACACAGAGTGAGAGAGAACAGACACAGAAAGAGAGAGAACACAGAGAGAGAGATCACACACAGAAAGAAAGAACATACACACACAGAGAACACACACACAGAACACAAACACACAGAGAAAACACAGAGAGAGATCACACAGAGAAAGAGAGAACACATAGAGGTAGAGAGAACACACGCACACACACAGGGAAAACACACAGAACACTAACACACAGAACATACACACCGAACACAAACACACAGAGAACACAGAGAGAGAGAGAGAACACAGAGCGTGATCACACAGAGAAAGAGAGAACACATAGAGGGAGAAAGAACACACGCACACACAGTGAACACACACAGAGCACACAGACAGAGAAACACACACACACAGAACACGCACACATAGAACACACAAACAGAGAACACACAGAAAGCACACACACCCACGAGAACACACACAGAGAACACACACACACAGAATTGAGAGATAGAGAACACAGAGTGAGAGAGAACAGACACACATAGAGAGAACACTGAGAGAGAGAGAACACAGAGAGAGAGAACGGAGAGAGAGAGTGAGAACAAACAGAGACAGACAACACAGAGAGAGAAAGAACACACACACAGAGAGAACAGAGATGGAGAGAGAACGAGAACAGAGAGAGGGAAAACACAGAGAGAGAGAGCAACAGATAGAGGGAACACAGAGAACGCAGACAGAGAACATAGAGAAACAGAACGCAGAGAGAGAGAACGCAGAGAGAGAGAACACAGAGAGAGAACACACACAGAGGGAGAACACAGAGAGAGAACACAGACACACAGAGAAAATACACAAAGAACGCACACACACAGAATACAGAGATAGAGAGAGAACACAGAGTGAGAGAGAACAGACTCAGAGAGAGAGAACACAGAGAGAGAGAACACACAGATAGAGAGAACACAGAGAGAGAACACACACACAGACAACACAGAGAGAGAACGCAGAGAACATAGAGAGACAGAACACACAGAGAGAGAACACAGAGAGAGAGAACAAAGAGAGAGAACACACACACAGATAACACCGAGAGCGAGAGCGAAAACACACGCGCACACACAGAGAACACACAGTGCGAGAAGAGAACAGAACACACACAAAACACACACAGAGAACACACACACAGAACACAAACATTCTATGTTCTGTATACAGATGACAGAAAACACAAACAGAGAACACACGCACATACAGAACACACACATAAGAGAACACACACACAGGGAACACACAGAGCGAGAAGAACACAGAGAGAGTTCACAGAGAGAGAGAGAGATCATACACAGAAAGAGAGAACATGCACACAGAGAACACACACACAGAACACACACACAAAGAACACACAGACAGAAAACACAAAAACACAGAATACAGAGATAGAGTGAGAACAAAGAGTGAGAGAGAACAGACACACATAGAGAGAACACATAGAGAGAGAACACACAGAGAAAAACAGAGAGAGAGATCACACAGAGAAAGAGAGAACACATAGTGTGAGAGAGAACACACGCACACACACGGAGAACACACACACAGAGCACACACACAGAGAAACACACACACACACAGAACATACACAAAGAACACACACACACAGAATACAGATATAGAGAGGGAACACAGAGTGAGAGAGAACAGACACAGAGAGAGAGAGAACACAGAGAGAGAGATGACACACAGAAAGAGAGAACATACACACACCGAGAACACACACAGAACACAAACACACAGAGAACACACAGAGAGAAAACACAAAAACACAGAATACAGAGATAGAGTGAGAACAAAGAGAGAGAGAACAGACACACATAGAGAGAACACATAGAGAGAGAACACACAGAGAAAAACAGAGAGAGAGATCACACAGAGAAAGAGAGAACACATAGTGTGAGAGAGAACACACGCACACACACGGAGAACACACACACAGAGCACACACACAGAGAAACACACACACACAGAACATACACAAAGAACACACACACACAGAATACAGATATAGAGAGGGAACACAGAGTGAGAGAGAACAGGCACAGAGAGAGAGAGAACACAGAGAGAGAGAACACACAGAGAGAACAGAGAGAGAGATCACACAGAGAAAGAGAGAACACATAGTGTGAGAGAGAACACACGCACAAACACAGAGAAACACACACACACAGAGAGAACATGCACAAAGAACGCACACACACAGAATACAGAGATAGAGAGAGAACACAGTGTGAGAGAGAACAGACACAGAGAGAGAGAACACACACAGAGAGAGAGAGAGAACAGAGAGAGAGAGATTACACACAGAAAGAGAGAACATACACACACAGAGAACACACACACACAGAACGTACACACAGAGTACCCAAACATACACAAAGAACACACACACACAGAATACAGACATAGAGAGAGAACACAGAGTGAGAGAGAACAGACACAGAAAGAGAGAGAACACAGAGAGAGAGATCACACACAGAAAGAAAGAACATACACACAGAGAGAACACACACACAGAACACAAACACACAGAGAAAACACAGAGAGAGATCACACAGAGAAAGAGAGAACACATAGAGGTAGAGAGAACACACGCACACACACAGGGAAAACACACAGAACACTAACACACAGAACATACACACCGAACACAAACACACAGAGAACACAGAGAGAGAGAGAGAACACAGAGCGTGATCACACAGAGAAAGAGAGAACACATAGAGGGAGAAAGAACACACGCACACACACAGTGAACACACACAGAGCACACAGACAGAGAAACACACACACACAGAACACGCACACATAGAACACACAAACAGAGAACACACAGAAAGAACACACACCCACGAGAACACACACAGAGAACACACACACACAGAATACAGAGATAGAGAACACAGAGTGAGAGAGAACAGACACACATAGAGAGAGCACTGAGAGAGAGAGAACACAGAGAGAGAGAACGGAGAGAGAGAGTGAGAACAAACAGAGACAGACAACACAGAGAGAGAAAGAACACACACACAGAGAGAACAGAGATGGAGAGAGAACGAGAACAGAGAGAGGGAAAACACAGAGAGAGAGAGCAACAGATAGAGGGAACACAGAGAACGCAGACAGAGAACATAGAGAAACAGAACGCAGAGAGAGAGAACGCAGAGAGAGAGAACACAGAGAGAGAACACACACAGAGGGAGAACACAGAGAGCGAACACAGACACACAGAGAAAATACACAAAGAACGCACACACACAGAATACAGAGATAGAGAGAGAACACAGAGTGAGAGAGAACAGACTCAGAGAGAGAGAACACAGAGAGAGAGAACACACAGATAGAGAGAACACAGAGAGAGAACACACACACAGACAACACAGAGAGAGAACGCAGAGAACATAGAGAGACAGAACACACAGAGAGAGAACACAGAGAGAGAGAACAAAGAGAGAGAACACACACACAGATAACACCGAGAGCGAGAGCGAAAACACACGCGCACACACAGAGAACACACAGTGCGAGAAGAGAACAGAACACACACAGAACACACACAGAGAACACACACACAGAACACAAACATTCTATGTTCTGTATACAGATGACAGAAAACACAAACAGAGAACACACGCACATACAGAACACACACATAAGAGAACACACACACAGGGAACACACAGAGCGAGAAGAACACAGAGAGAGTTCACAGAGAGAGAGAGAGATCATACACAGAAAGAGAGAACATGCACACAAACAGAGAACACACACACAGAACACACACACAAAGAACACACAGACAGAAAACACAAAAACACAGAATACAGAGATAGAGTGAGAACAAAGAGTGAGAGAGAACAGACACACATAGAGAGAACACATAGAGAGAGAACACACAGAGAAAAACAGAGAGAGAGATCACACAGAGAAAGAGAGAACACATAGTGTGAGAGAGAACACACGCACACACACGGAGAACACACACACAGAGCACACACACAGAGAAACACACACACACACAGAACATACACAAAGAACACACACACACAGAATACAGATATAGAGAGGGAACACAGAGTGAGAGAGAACAGACACAGAGAGAGAGAGAACACAGAGAGAGAGATGACACACAGAAAGAGAGAACATACACACACAGAGAACACACACACAGAACACAAACACACAGAGAACACACAGAGAGAAAACACAAAAACACAGAATACAGAGATAGAGTGAGAACAAAGAGAGAGAGAACAGACACACATAGAGAGAACACATAGAGAGAGAACACACAGAGAAAAACAGAGAGAGAGATCACACAGAGAAAGAGAGAACACATAGTGTGAGAGAGAACACACGCACACACACGGAGAACACACACACAGAGCACACACACAGAGAAACACACACACACACAGAACATACACAAAGAACACACACACACAGAATACAGATATAGAGAGGGAACACAGAGTGAGAGAGAACAGGCACAGAGAGAGAGAGAACACAGAGAGAGAGAACACACAGAGAGAACAGAGAGAGAGATCACACAGAGAAAGAGAGAACACATAGTGTGAGAGAGAACACACGCACAAACACAGAGAAACACACACACACAGAGAGAACATGCACAAAGAACGCACACACACAGAATACAGAGATAGAGAGAGAACACAGTGTGAGAGAGAACAGACACAGAGAGAGAGAACACACAGAGAGAGAGAGAGAGAACACAGAGAGAGAGATTACACACAGAAAGAGAGAACATACACACACAGAGAACACACACACACAGAACGTACACACACAGAGTACCCAAACATACACAAAGAACACACACACACAGAATACAGACATAGAGAGAGAACACAGAGTGAGAGAGAACAGACACAGAAAGAGAGAGAACACAGAGAGAGAGATCACACACAGAAAGAAAGAACATACACACACAGAGAACACACACACAGAACACAAACACACAGAGAAAACACAGAGAGAGATCACACAGAGAAAGAGAGAACACATAGAGGTAGAGAGAACACACGCACACACACAGGGAAAACACACAGAACACTAACACACAGAACATACACACCGAACACAAACACACAGAGAACACAGAGAGAGAGAGAGAACACAGAGCGTGATCACACAGAGAAAGAGAGAACACATAGAGGGAGAAAGAACACACGCACACACAGTGAACACACACAGAGCACACAGACAGAGAAACACACACACACAGAACACGCACACATAGAACACACAGAGAACACACAGAAAGAACACACACCCACGAGAACACACACAGAGAACACACACACACAGAATTGAGAGATAGAGAACACAGAGTGAGAGAGAACAGACACACATAGAGAGAACACTGAGAGAGAGAGAACACAGAGAGAGAGAACGGAGAGAGAGAGTGAGAACAAACAGAGACAGACAACACAGAGAGAGAAAGAACACACACACAGAGAGAACAGAGATGGAGAGAGAACGAGAACAGAGAGAGGGAAAACACAGAGAGAGAGAGCAACAGATAGAGGGAACACAGAGAACGCAGACAGAGAACATAGAGAAACAGAACGCAGAGAGAGAGAACGCAGAGAGAGAGAACACAGAGAGAGAACACACACAGAGGGAGAACACAGAGAGAGAACACAGACACACAGAGAAAATACACAAAGAACGCACACACACAGAATACAGAGATAGAGAGAGAACACAGAGTGAGAGAGAACAGACTCAGAGAGAGAGAACACAGAGAGAGAGAACACACAGATAGAGAGAACACAGAGAGAGAACACACACACAGACAACACAGAGAGAGAACGCAGAGAACATAGAGAGACAGAACACACAGAGAGAGAACACAGAGAGAGAGAACAAAGAGAGAGAACACACACACAGATAACACCGAGAGCGAGAGCGAAAACACACGCGCACACACAGAGAACACACAGTGCGAGAAGAGAACAGAACACACACAAAACACACACAGAGAACACACACACAGAACACAAACATTCTATGTTCTGTATACAGATGACAGAAAACACAAACAGAGAACACACGCACATACAGAACACACACATAAGAGAACACACACACAGGGAACACACAGAGCGAGAAGAACACAGAGAGAGTTCACAGAGAGAGAGAGAGATCATACACAGAAAGAGAGAACATGCACACAGAGAACACACACACAGAACACACACACAAAGAACACACAGACAGAAAACACAAAAACACAGAATACAGAGATAGAGTGAGAACAAAGAGTGAGAGAGAACAGACACACATAGAGAGAACACATAGAGAGAGAACACACAGAGAAAAACAGAGAGAGAGATCACACAGAGAAAGAGAGAACACATAGTGTGAGAGAGAACACACGCACACACACGGAGAACACACACACAGAGCACACACACAGAGAAACACACACACACACAGAACATACACAAAGAACACACACACACAGAATACAGATATAGAGAGGGAACACAGAGTGAGAGAGAACAGACACAGAGAGAGAGAGAACACAGAGAGAGAGATGACACACAGAAAGAGAGAACATACACACACCGAGAACACACACAGAACACAAACACACAGAGAACACACAGAGAGAAAACACAAAAACACAGAATACAGAGATAGAGTGAGAACAAAGAGAGAGAGAACAGACACACATAGAGAGAACACATAGAGAGAGAACACACAGAGAAAAACAGAGAGAGAGATCACACAGAGAAAGAGAGAACACATAGTGTGAGAGAGAACACACGCACACACACGGAGAACACACACACAGAGCACACACACAGAGAAACACACACACACAGAACATACACAAAGAACACACACACACAGAATACAGATATAGAGAGGGAACACAGAGTGAGAGAGAACAGGCACAGAGAGAGAGAGAACACAGAGAGAGAGAACACACAGAGAGAACAGAGAGAGAGATCACACAGAGAAAGAGAGAACACATAGTGTGAGAGAGAACACACGCACAAACACAGAGAAACACACACACACAGAGAGAACATGCACAAAGAACGCACACACACAGAATACAGAGATAGAGAGGGAACACAGAGTGAGAGAGAACAGGCACAGAGAGAGAGAGAACACAGAGAGAGAGAACACACAGAGAGAACAGAGAGAGAGATCACACAGAGAAAGAGAGAACACATAGTGTGAGAGAGAACACACGCACAAACACAGAGAAACACACACACACAGAGAGAACATGCACAAAGAACGCACACACACAGAATACAGAGATAGAGAGAGAACACAGTGTGAGAGAGAACAGACACAGAGAGAGAGAACACACACAGAGAGAGAGAGAGAACAGAGAGAGAGAGATTACACACAGAAAGAGAGAACATACACACACAGAGAACACACACACACAGAACGTACACACAGAGTACCCAAACATACACAAAGAACACACACACACAGAATACAGACATAGAGAGAGAACACAGAGTGAGAGAGAACAGACACAGAAAGAGAGAGAACACAGAGAGAGAGATCACACACAGAAAGAAAGAACATACACACAGAGAGAACACACACACAGAACACAAACACACAGAGAAAACACAGAGAGAGATCACACAGAGAAAGAGAGAACACATAGAGGTAGAGAGAACACACGCACACACACAGGGAAAACACACAGAACACTAACACACAGAACATACACACCGAACACAAACACACAGAGAACACAGAGAGAGAGAGAGAACACAGAGCGTGATCACACAGAGAAAGAGAGAACACATAGAGGGAGAAAGAACACACGCACACACACAGTGAACACACACAGAGCACACAGACAGAGAAACACACACACACAGAACACGCACACATAGAACACACAAACAGAGAACACACAGAAAGAACACACACCCACGAGAACACACACAGAGAACACACACACACAGAATACAGAGATAGAGAACACAGAGTGAGAGAGAACAGACACACATAGAGAGAGCACTGAGAGAGAGAGAACACAGAGAGAGAGAACGGAGAGAGAGAGTGAGAACAAACAGAGACAGACAACACAGAGAGAGAAAGAACACACACACAGAGAGAACAGAGATGGAGAGAGAACGAGAACAGAGAGAGGGAAAACACAGAGAGAGAGAGCAACAGATAGAGGGAACACAGAGAACGCAGACAGAGAACATAGAGAAACAGAACGCAGAGAGAGAGAACGCAGAGAGAGAGAACACAGAGAGAGAACACACACAGAGGGAGACCACAGAGAGAGAACACAGACACACAGAGAAAATACACAAAGAACGCACACACACAGAATACAGAGATAGAGAGAGAACACAGAGTGAGAGAGAACAGACTCAGAGAGAGAGAACACAGAGAGAGAGAACACACAGATAGAGAGAACACAGAGAGAGAACACACACACAGACAACACAGAGAGAGAACGCAGAGAACATAGAGAGACAGAACACACAGAGAGAGAACACAGAGAGAGAGAACAAAGAGAGAGAACACACACACAGATAACACCGAGAGCGAGAGCGAAAACACACGCGCACACACAGAGAACACACAGTGCGAGAAGAGAACAGAACACACACAGAACACACACAGAGAACACACACACAGAACACAAACATTCTATGTTCTGTATACAGATGACAGAAAACACAAACAGAGAACACACGCACATACAGAACACACACATAAGAGAACACACACACAGGGAACACACAGAGCGAGAAGAACACAGAGAGAGTTCACAGAGAGAGAGAGAGATCATACACAGAAAGAGAGAACATGCACACAAACAGAGAACACACACACAGAACACACACACAAAGAACACACAGACAGAAAACACAAAAACACAGAATACAGAGATAGAGTGAGAACAAAGAGTGAGAGAGAACAGACACACATAGAGAGAACACATAGAGAGAGAACACACAGAGAAAAACAGAGAGAGAGATCACACAGAGAAAGAGAGAACACATAGTGTGAGAGAGAACACACGCACACACACGGAGAACACACACACAGAGCACACACACAGAGAAACACACACACACACAGAACATACACAAAGAACACACACACACAGAATACAGATATAGAGAGGGAACACAGAGTGAGAGAGAACAGACACAGAGAGAGAGAGAACACAGAGAGAGAGATGACACACAGAAAGAGAGAACATACACACACAGAGAACACACACACAGAACACAAACACACAGAGAACACACAGAGAGAAAACACAAAAACACAGAATACAGAGATAGAGTGAGAACAAAGAGAGAGAGAACAGACACACATAGAGAGAACACATAGAGAGAGAACACACAGAGAAAAACAGAGAGAGAGATCACACAGAGAAAGAGAGAACACATAGTGTGAGAGAGAACACACGCACACACACGGAGAACACACACACAGAGCACACACACAGAGAAACACACACACACACAGAACATACACAAAGAACACACACACACAGAATACATATATAGAGAGGGAACACAGAGTGAGAGAGAACAGGCACAGAGAGAGAGAGAACACAGAGAGAGAGAACACACAGAGAGAACAGAGAGAGAGATCACACAGAGAAAGAGAGAACACATAGTGTGAGAGAGAACACACGCACAAACACAGAGAAACACACACACACACAGAGAACATGCACAAAGAACGCACACACACAGAATACAGAGATAGAGAGAGAACACAGTGTGAGAGAGAACAGACACAGAGAGAGAGAACACACACAGAGAGAGAGAGAGAACACAGAGAGAGAGATTACACACAGAAAGAGAGAACATACACACACAGAGAACACACACACACAGAACGTACACACACAGAGTACCCAAACATACACAAAGAACACACACACACAGAATACAGACATAGAGAGAGAACACAGAGTGAGAGAGAACAGACACAGAAAGAGAGAGAACACAGAGAGAGAGATCACACACAGAAAGAAAGAACATACACACACAGAGAACACACACACAGAACACAAACACACAGAGAAAACACAGAGAGAGATCACACAGAGAAAGAGAGAACACATAGAGGTAGAGAGAACACACGCACACACACAGGGAAAACACACAGAACACTAACACACAGAACATACACACCGAACACAAACACACAGAGAACACAGAGAGAGAGAGAGAACACAGAGCGTGATCACACAGAGAAAGAGAGAACACATAGAGGGAGAAAGAACACACGCACACACACAGTGAACACACACAGAGCACACAGACAGAGAAACACACACACACAGAACACGCACACATAGAACACACAAACAGAGAACACACAGAAAGAACACACACCCACGAGAACACACACAGAGAACACACACACACAGAATACAGAGATAGAGAACACAGAGTGAGAGAGAACAGACACACATAGAGAGAACACTGAGAGAGAGAGAACACAGAGAGAGAGAACGGAGAGAGAGAGTGAGAACAAACAGAGACAGACAACACAGAGAGAGAAAGAACACACACACAGAGAGAACAGAGATGGAGAGAGAACGAGAACAGAGAGAGGGAAAACACAGAGAGAGAGAGCAACAGATAGAGGGAACACAGAGAACGCAGACAGAGAACATAGAGAAACAGAACGCAGAGAGAGAGAACGCAGAGAGAGAGAACACAGAGAGAGAACACACACAGAGGGAGAACACAGAGAGAGAACACAGACACACAGAGAAAATACACAAAGAACGCACACACACAGAATACAGAGATAGAGAGAGAACACAGAGTGAGAGAGAACAGACTCAGAGAGAGAGAACACAGAGAGAGAGAACACACAGATAGAGAGAACACAGAGAGAGAACACACACACAGACAACACAGAGAGAGAACGCAGAGAACATAGAGAGACAGAACACACAGAGAGAGAACACAGAGAGAGAGAACAAAGAGAGAGAACACACACACAGATAACACCGAGAGCGAGAGCGAAAACACACGCGCACACACAGAGAACACACAGTGCGAGAAGAGAACAGAACACACACAGAACACACACAGAGAACACACACACAGAACACAAACATTCTATGTTCTGTATACAGATGACAGAAAACACAAACAGAGAAAACACGCACATACAGAACACACACATAAGAGAACACACACACAGGGAACACACAGAGCGAGAAGAACACAGAGAGAGTTCACAGAGAGAGAGAGATCATACACAGAAAGAGAGAACATGCACACAGAGAACACACACACAGAACACACACACAAAGAACACACAGACAGAAAACACAAAAACACAGAATACAGTGATAGAGTGAGAACAAAGAGTGAGAGAGAACAGACACACATAGAGAGAACACATAGAGAGAGAACACACAGAGAAAAACAGAGAGAGAGATCACACAGAGAAAGAGAGAACACATAGTGTGAGAGAGAACACACGCACACACACGGAGAACACACACACAGAGCACACACACAGAGAAACACACACACACACAGAACATACACAAAGAACACACACACACAGAATACAGATATAGAGAGGGAACACAGAGTGAGAGAGAACAGACACAGAGAGAGAGAGAACACAGAGAGAGAGATGACACACAGAAAGAGAGAACATACACACACAGAGAACACACACACAGAACACAAACACACAGAGAACACACAGAGAGAAAACACAAAAACACAGAATACAGAGATAGAGTGAGAACAAAGAGAGAGAGAACAGACACACATAGAGAGAACACATAGAGAGAGAACACACAGAGAAAAACAGAGAGAGAGATCACACAGAGAAAGAGAGAACACATAGTGTGAGAGAGAACACACGCACACACACGGAGAACACACACACAGAGCACACACACAGAGAAACACACACACACACAGAACATACACAAAGAACACACACACACAGAATACAGATATAGAGAGGGAACACAGAGTGAGAGAGAACAGGCACAGAGAGAGAGAGAACACAGAGAGAGAGAACACACAGAGAGAACAGAGAGAGAGATCACACAGAGAAAGAGAGAACACATAGTGTGAGAGAGAACACACGCACAAACACAGAGAAACACACACACACAGAGAGAACATGCACAAAGAACGCACACACACAGAATACAGAGATAGAGAGAGAACACAGTGTGAGAGAGAACAGACACAGAGAGAGAGAACACACACAGAGAGAGAGAGAGAACAGAGAGAGAGAGATTACACACAGAAAGAGAGAACATACACACACAGAGAACACACACACACAGAACGTACACACACAGAGTACCCAAACATACACAAAGAACACACACACACAGAATACAGACATAGAGAGAGAACACAGAGTGAGAGAGAACAGACACAGAAAGAGAGAGAACACAGAGAGAGAGATCACACACAGAAAGAAAGAACATACACACACAGAGAACACACACACAGAACACAAACACACAGAGAAAACACAGAGAGAGATCACACAGAGAAAGAGAGAACACATAGAGGTAGAGAGAACACACGCACACACACAGGGAAAACACACAGAACACTAACACACAGAACATACACACCGAACACAAACACACAGAGAACACAGAGAGAGAGAGAGAACACAGAGCGTGATCACACAGAGAAAGAGAGAACACATAGAGGGAGAAAGAACACACGCACACACACAGTGAACACACACAGAGCACACAGACAGAGAAACACACACACACAGAACACGCACACATAGAACACACAAACAGAGAACACACAGAAAGAACACACACCCACGAGAACACACACAGAGAACACACACACACAGAATACAGAGATAGAGAACACAGAGTGAGAGAGAACAGACACACATAGAGAGAGCACTGAGAGAGAGAGAACACAGAGAGAGAGAACGGAGAGAGAGAGTGAGAACAAACAGAGACAGACAACACAGAGAGAGAAAGAACACACACACAGAGAGAACAGAGATGGAGAGAGAACGAGAACAGAGAGAGGGAAAACACAGAGAGAGAGAGCAACAGATAGAGGGAACACAGAGAACGCAGACAGAGAACATAGAGAAACAGAACGCAGAGAGAGAGAACGCAGAGAGAGAGAACACAGAGAGAGAACACACAGAGGGAGAACACAGAGAGAGAACACAGACACACAGAGAAAATACACAAAGAACGCACACACACAGAATACAGAGATAGAGAGAGAACACAGAGTGAGAGAGAACAGACTCAGAGAGAGAGAACACAGAGAGAGAGAACACACAGATAGAGAGAACACAGAGAGAGAACACACACACAGACAACACAGAGAGAGAACGCAGAGAACATAGAGAGACAGAACACACAGAGAGAGAACACAGAGAGAGAGAACAAAGAGAGAGAACACACACACAGATAACACCGAGAGCGAGAGCGAAAACACACGCGCACACACAGAGAACACACAGTGCGAGAAGAGAACAGAACACACACAGAACACACACAGAGAACACACACACAGAACACAAACATTCTATGTTCTGTATACAGATGACAGAAAACACAAACAGAGAACACACGCACATACAGAACACACACATAAGAGAACACACACACAGGGAACACACAGAGCGAGAAGAACACAGAGAGAGTTCACAGAGAGAGAGAGAGATCATACACAGAAAGAGAGAACATGCACACAAACAGAGAACACACACACAGAACACACACACAAAGAACACACAGACAGAAAACACAAAAACACAGAATGCAGAGATAGAGTGAGAACAAAGAGTGAGAGAGAACAGACACACATAGAGAGAACACATAGAGAGAGAACACACAGAGAAAAACAGAGAGAGAGATCACACAGAGAAAGAGAGAACACATAGTGTGAGAGAGAACACACGCACACACACGGAGAACACACACACAGAGCACACACACAGAGAAACACACACATACACAGAACATACACAAAGAACACACACACACAGAATACAGATATAGAGAGGGAACACAGAGTGAGAGAGAACAGACACAGAGAGAGAGAGAACACAGAGAGAGAGATGACACACAGAAAGAGAGAACATACACACACAGAGAACACACACACAGAACACAAACACACAGAGAACACACAGAGAGAAAACACAAAAACACAGAATACAGAGATAGAGTGAGAACAAAGAGAGAGAGAACAGACACACATAGAGAGAACACATAGAGAGAGAACACACAGAGAAAAACAGAGAGAGAGATCACACAGAGAAAGAGAGAACACATAGTGTGAGAGAGAACACACGCACACACACGGAGAACACACACACAGAGCACACACACAGAGAAACACACACACACACAGAACATACACAAAGAACACACACACACAGAATACAGATATAGAGAGGGAACACAGAGTGAGAGAGAACAGGCACAGAGAGAGAGAGAACACAGAGAGAGAGAACACACAGAGAGAACAGAGAGAGAGATCACACAGAGAAAGAGAGAACACATAGTGTGAGAGAGAACACACGCACAAACACAGAGAAACACACACACACAGAGAGAACATGCACAAAGAACGCACACACACAGAATACAGAGATAGAGAGAGAACACAGTGTGAGAGAGAACAGACACAGAGAGAGAGAACACACAGAGAGAGAGAGAGAGAACACAGAGAGAGAGATTACACACAGAAAGAGAGAACATACACACACAGAGAACACACACACACAGAACGTACACACACAGAGTACCCAAACATACACAAAGAACACACACACACAGAATACAGACATAGAGAGAGAACACAGAGTGAGAGAGAACAGACACAGAAAGAGAGAGAACACAGAGAGAGAGATCACACACAGAAAGAAAGAACATACACACACAGAGAACACACACACAGAACACAAACACACAGAGAAAACACAGAGAGAGATCACACAGAGAAAGAGAGAACACATAGAGGTAGAGAGAACACACGCACACACACAGGGAAAACACACAGAACACTAACACACAGAACATACACACCGAACACAAACACACAGAGAACACAGAGAGAGAGAGAGAACACAGAGCGTGATCACACAGAGAAAGAGAGAACACATAGAGGGAGAAAGAACACACGCACACACACAGTGAACACACACAGAGCACACAGACAGAGAAACACACACACACAGAACACGCACACATAGAACACACAAACAGAGAACACACAGAAAGAACACACACCCACGAGAACACACACAGAGAACACACACACACAGAATACAGAGATAGAGAACACAGAGTGAGAGAGAACAGACACACATAGAGAGAGCACTGAGAGAGAGAGAACACAGAGAGAGAGAACGGAGAGAGAGAGTGAGAACAAACAGAGACAGACAACACAGAGAGAGAAAGAACACACACACAGAGAGAACAGAGATGGAGAGAGAACGAGAACAGAGAGAGGGAAAACACAGAGAGAGAGAGCAACAGATAGAGGGAACACAGAGAACGCAGACAGAGAACATAGAGAAACAGAACGCAGAGAGAGAGAACGCAGAGAGAGAGAACACAGAGAGAGAACACACACAGAGGGAGAACACAGAGAGAGAACACAGACACACAGAGAAAATACACAAAGAACGCACACACACAGAATACAGAGATAGAGAGAGAACACAGAGTGAGAGAGAACAGACTCAGAGAGAGAGAACACAGAGAGAGAGAACACACAGATAGAGAGAACACAGAGAGAGAACACACACACAGACAACACAGAGAGAGAACGCAGAGAACATAGAGAGACAGAACACGCAGAGAGAGAACACAGAGAGAGAGAACAAAGAGAGAGAACACACACACAGATAACACCGAGAGCGAGAGCGAAAACACACGCGCACACACAGAGAACACACAGTGCGAGAAGAGAACAGAACACACACAGAACACACACAGAGAACACACACACAGAACACAAACATTCTATGTTCTGTATACAGATGACAGAAAACACAAACAGAGAACACACGCACATACAGAACACACACATAAGAGAACACACACACAGGGAACACACAGAGCGAGAAGAACACAGAGAGAGTTCACAGAGAGAGAGAGAGAGATCATACACAGAAAGAGAGAACATGCACACAAACAGAGAACACACACACAGAACACACACACAAAGAACACACAGACAGAAAACACAAAAACACAGAATACAGAGATAGAGTGAGAACAAAGAGTGAGAGAGAACAGACACACATAGAGAGAACACATAGAGAGAGAACACACAGAGAAAAACAGAGAGAGAGATCACACAGAGAAAGAGAGAACACATAGTGTGAGAGAGAACACACGCACACACACGGAGAACACACACACAGAGCACACACACAGAGAAACACACACACACACAGAACATACACAAAGAACACACACACACAGAATACAGATATAGAGAGGGAACACAGAGTGAGAGAGAACAGACACAGAGAGAGAGAGAACACAGAGAGAGAGAACACACAGAGAGAACAGAGAGAGAGATCACACAGAGAAAGAGAGAACACATAGTGTGAGAGAGAACACACGCACAAACACAGGGAAACACACACACAAAGAGAGAACATGCACAAAGAACGCACACACACAGAATACAGAGATAGAGAGAGAACACAGTGTGAGAGAGAACAGACACAGAGAGAGAGAACACACACAGAGAGAGAGAGAGAACACAGAGAGAGAGATTACACACAGAAAGAGAGAACATACACACACAGAGAACACACACACACAGAACGTACACACACAGAGTACCCAAACATACACAAAGAACACACACACACAGAATACAGACATAGAGAGAGAACACAGAGTGAGAGAGAACAGACACAGAAAGAGAGAGAACACAGAGAGAGAGATCACACACAGAAAGAAAGAACTTACACACAGAGAGAACACACACACAGAACACAAACACACAGAGAAAACACAGAGAGAGATCACACAGAGAAAGAGAGAACACATAGAGGTAGAGAGAACACACGCACACACACAGGGAAAACACACAGAACACTAACACACAGAACATACACACCGAACACAAACACACAGAGAACACAGAGAGAGAGAGAGAACACAGAGCGTGATCACACAGAGAAAGAGAGAACACATAGAGGGAGAAAGAACACACGCACACACACAGTGAACACACACAGAGCACACAGACAGAGAAACACACACACAGAACACGCACACATAGAACACACAAACAGAGAACACACAGAAAGAACACACACCCACGAGAACACACACAGAGAACACACACAGAATACAGAGATAGAGAGAGAACACAGAGTGAGAGTGAACAGACACACATAGAGAGTACACCGAGAGAGAGAACACAGAGAGAGAGAGAGAACAGAGAGAGAGATCACAAAGAGAAAGAGAGAACACATAGTGTGAGAGAGAACACACGCACACACACGGAGAACACACACACCGAGCACACACACAGAGAAACACACACACAGATAGCACACAGACAAATACCACAAAAACACAGAATACAGAGATAGAGTGAGAACACAGAGTGAGAAAGAACAGACACACATAGAGAGAACACAGAGAGTGAGAACACAGAGAGACAGAGAGAGAACAGTGAGAGAGATCACAGAGAGAAAGAGAGAACTCATAGTGTGAGAGAGAACACACGCACACACACAGGGAAAACACACACAGAGAAACCACACAGAGAAACACACACACAGAGACCACACACATAGAATACAGACATAGAGAGAGAACACTGAGTGAGAGAGAACAGACACAGAGAGAGAGAGAGCACACACACACACACAGAGAGAACACAGAGAGAGAGATCACACACAGAAAGAGAGAACATACACACACATAGAACACACAAACAGAGAACACACAGAAAGAACACACACCCACGAGAACACACACAGAGAACACACACAGAATACAGAGATAGAGAGAGAACACAGAGTGAGAGAGAACAGACACAGAGAGAGAGAGAACGCACAGAGAGAGAGACAAAACACACACACACAGAACACACACAGAGAACACACACAGAATACAGAGATAGAGAGAGAACACAGAGTGAGAGAGAACACACACAGAGAGAGAACACAGAGAGAGAATACAGAGAGACAGAGAACACAGAGAGCGAGAGATCGCAGAGAGAGCGAGAACACACAGAGAGAGGGAGGACAAACAGAGAGAGGGAGAACACAGAGAGAGAAAGAACACACAAAGAGAGAGAGAACAGAGATAGAGAGAACACAGAGAGAGAGAACACACAGATAGAGAGAACACAGACAGAGAACACAGACAGAGAACATGGAGAGACAAAACACAGAGAGAAAGAACACAGAGAGAGAGAACACAGAGAGAGAACACACACACAGACAACACAGAGAGAGAACGCAGAGAACATAGAGAGACAGAACACAGAGAGAGAGAACACAGAGAGAGAGAACAAAGAGAGAGAACACACACACAGAGAACACCGAGAGCGAGAGCGAAAACACACGCGCACACACAGAGAACACACAGTGCGAGAAGAGAACAGAACACACACAGAACACACACAGAGAACACACACACAGAACACAAACATTCTATGTTCTGTATACAGATGACAGAAAACACAAACAGAGAACACACGCACATACAGAACACACACATAAGAGAACACACACACAGGGAACACACAGAGCGAGAAGAACACAGAGAGAGTTCACAGAGAGAGAGAGAGATCATACACAGAAAGAGAGAACATGCACACAAACAGAGAACACACACACAGAACACACACACAAAGAACACACAGACAGAAAACACAAAAACACAGAATACAGAGATAGAGTGAGAACAAAGAGTGAGAGAGAACAGACACACATAGAGAGAACACATAGAGAGAGAACACACAGAGAAAAACAGAGAGAGAGATCACACAGAGAAAGAGAGAACACATAGTGTGAGAGAGAACACACGCACACACACGGAGAACACACACACAGAGCACACACACAGAGAAACACACACACACACAGAACATACACAAAGAACACACACACACAGAATACAGATATAGAGAGGGAACACAGAGTGAGAGAGAACAGGCACAGAGAGAGAGAGAACACAGAGAGAGAGAACACACAGAGAGAACAGAGAGAGATCACACAGAGAAAGAGAGAACACATAGTGTGAGAGAGAACACACGCACAAACACAGAGAAACACACACACACACAGAGAACATGCACAAAGAACGCACACACACAGAATACAGAGATAGAGAGAGAACACAGTGTGAGAGAGAACAGACACAGAGAGAGAGATTACACACAGAAAGAGAGAACATACACACACAGAGAACACACACACACAGAACGTACACACACAGAGTACCCAAACATACACAAAGAACACACACACACAGAATACAGACATAGAGAGAGAACACAGAGTGAGAGAGAACAGACACAGAAAGAGAGAGAACACAGAGAGAGAGATCACACACAGAAAGAGAGAACATACACACACAGAGAACACACACACAGAACACAAACACACAGAGAAAACACAGAGAGAGATCACACAGAGAAAGAGAGAACACATAGAGGTAGAGAGAACACACGCACACACACAGGGAAAACACACAGAACACTAACACACAGAACATACACACCGAACACAAACACACAGAGAACACAGAGAGAGAGAGAGAACACAGAGCGTGATCACACAGAGAAAGAGAGAACACATAGAGGGAGAAAGAACACACGCACACACACAGTGAACACACACAGAGCACACAGACAGAGAAACACACACACACAGAACACGCACACATAGAACACACAAACAGAGAACACACAGAAAGAACACACACCCACGAGAACACACACAGAGAACACACACAGAATACAGAGATAGAGAGAGAACACAGAGTGAGAGAGAACAGACACACATAGAGAGAACACTGAGAGAGAGAGAACACAGAGAGAGAGAACAGAGAGAGAGAGTGAGAACAAACAGAGACAGACAACACAGAGAGAGAAAGAACACACACACAGAGAGAACAGAGATGGAGAGAGAACGAGAACAGAGAGAGGGAAAACACAGAGAGAGAGAGCAACAGATAGAGGGAACACAGAGAACGCAGACAGAGAACATAGAGAAACAGAACGCAGAGAGAGAGAACGCAGAGAGAGAGAACACAGAGAGAGAACACACACAGAGGGAGAACACAGAGAGAGAACACAGACACACAGAGAAAATACACAAAGAACGCACACACACAGAATACAGAGATAGAGAGAGAACACAGAGTGAGAGAGAACAGACTCAGAGAGAGAGAACACAGAGAGAGAGAACACACAGATAGAGAGAACACAGAGAGAGAACACACACACAGACAACTCAGAGAGAGAACGCAGAGAACATAGAGAGACAGAACACACAGAGAGAGAACACAGAGAGAGAGAACAAAGAGAGAGAACACACACACAGATAACACCGAGAGCGAGAGCGAAAACACACGCGCACACACAGAGAACACACAGTGCGAGAAGAGAACAGAACACACACAGAACACACACAGAGAACACACACACAGAACACAAACATTCTATGTTCTGTATACAGATGACAGAAAACACAAACAGAGAACACTCGCACATACAGAACACACACATAAGAGAACACACACACAGGGAACACACAGAGCGAGAAGAACACAGAGAGAGTTCACAGAGAGAGAGAGAGATCATACACAGAAAGAGAGAACATGCACACAAACAGAGAACACACACACAGAACACACACACAAAGAACACACAGACAGAAAACACAAAAACACAGAATACAGAGATAGAGTGAGAACAAAGAGTGAGAGAGAACAGACACACATAGAGAGAACACATAGAGAGAGAACACACAGAGAAAAACAGAGAGAGAGATCACACAGAGAAAGAGAGAACACATAGTGTGAGAGAGAACACACGCACACACACGGAGAACACACACACAGAGCACACACACAGAGAAACACACACACACACAGAACATACACAAAGAACACACACACACAGAATACAGATATAGAGAGGGAACACAGAGTGAGAGAGAACAGGCACAGAGAGAGAGAGAACACAGAGAGAGAGAACACACAGAGAGAACAGAGAGAGAGATCACACAGAGAAAGAGAGAACACATAGTGTGAGAGAGAACACACGCACACACACGGAGAACACACACGCCGAGCACACACACAGAGAAACACACACACAGATAGCACACAGACAGATACCACAAAAACACAGAATACAGAGATAGAGTGAGAACACAGAGTGAGAAAGAACAGACACACATAGAGAGAACACAGAGAGTGAGAACACAGAGAGACAGAGAGAGAACAGTGAGAGAGATCACAGAGAGAAAGAGAGAACTCATAGTGTGAGAGAGAACACACGCACACACACGGAGAACACACACACAGAGAAACCACACAGAGAAACACACACACAGAGACCACACACATAGAATACAGACATAGAGAGAGAACACTGAGTGAGAGAGAACAGACACAGAGAGAGAGAGAACACACACACACACACAGAGAGAGAACACAGAGAGAGAGATCACACACAGAAAGAGAGAACATACACACACATAGAACACACAAACAGAGAACACACAGAAAGAACACACACCCACGAGAACACACACAGAGAACACACACAGAATACAGAGATAGAGAGAGAACACAGAGTGAGAGAGAACAGACACAGAGAGAGAGAGAACGCACAGAGAGAGAGACAACACACACACACAGAACACACAGAGAGAACACACACAGAGAGAGAACACAGAGAGAGAATACAGAGAGACAGAGAACACAGAGAGCGAGAGATCGCAGAGAGAGCGAGAACACACAGAGAGAGGGAGGACAAACAGAGAGAGAGAACACAGAGAGAGAAAGAACACACAAAGAGAGAGAGAACAGAGATAGAGAGAACACAGAGAGAGAGAAAACACAGTTAGAGAGAACACAGGCAGAGAACATAGAGAAACAGAACACAGAGAGAGAGAGCGCAGAGAGAGAGAACACAGAGAGAGAACACACACAGAGGGAGAACACAGAGAGAGAACGGAGACAGAGAACATAGAGAGACAGAACACAGAGAGAGAACACAGAGAGAGAGAACTCAGAGAGAGAACACACTAACAGAGAACACAGAGAGAGAGCGAAAACACAAGCGCACACACAGAGAACACACAGAGCAAGAAGAAAACAGAGAGAGAGATCACACACAGAGAGAGAGATCATACACAGAAAGAGAGAACATGCACACAAACAGAGAACACACACACAGAACACACACACAAGAGAACACACAGTAAGAAAACACTAAAACACAGAATACAGATATAGAGTGAGAACACAGAGTGAGAGAGAACAGACACACATAGAGAGAACACAGAGAGAGAGAACACACAGAGAGAACAGAGAGAGATCACACAGAGAAAGAGAGAACACATAGTGTGAGAGAGAACACACGCACACACGGAGAACACACACACAGAGAAACACACACACACACAGAGAACATACACAAAGAACACACACACAGAACACAGAGATAGAGAGAGAACACTGCGTGAGAGAGAACAGACACACATAGAGAGAACACAGAGAGAGAGAGAACACAGAGAGAGAGAGAACAGAGAGAGAGATCACACACAGAAAGAGAGAACATACACACACAGAGAACACACACACACTGAACGCACACACACAGAGTACCCAAGCATACACAGAGAACACACACACACAGAGAACACAGAGAGAGAGAGAGAACACAGAGAAAGAGAGAACACATAGAGGGAGAGAGAACACACAGAGGGAGTACACACAGAGAGAGAGAGAACACACACACAAGAACACACAGAGAGAACACACACACAGAACAGAAACACACAGAGAGAGATCACACAGAGAAAGAGAGAACACATAGAGGTAGAGAGAACACACGCACACACACAGGGAACACAAACAGAACACAAACACACAGAATACAAACACGCAGAGAACACACAGAGAGAGATAACAGAGATAGATCACACAGAGAAAGAGAGAACACATAGAGTGAGAGAGAACACACGCACACACACGGAGAACACACACACAGAGAAACACACGCACAGAAAACACGCACGCAGGGTACACACAAACAGAGAACACACACACACAACACACACAAAAGAGAACACACACAGAGAGCACACACACACAGAATACAGAGATAGAGAGAGAACACAGAGTGAGAGAGAACAGACACACATAGAGAGAACACTGAGAGAGAGAGAACACAGAGAGAGAGAACAGAGAGAGAGAGTGAGAACAAACAGAGACAGACAACACAGAGAGAGAAAGAACACACACACAGAGAGAACAGAGATGGAGAGAGAACGAGAACAGAGAGAGGGAAAACACAGAGAGAGAGAGCAACAGATAGAGGGAACACAGAGAACGCAGACAGAGAACATAGAGAAACAGAACGCAGAGAGAGAGAACGCAGACAGAGAGAACACAGAGAGAGAACACACACAGAGGGAGAACACAGAGAGAGAACACAGACACACAGAGAAAATACACAAAGAACGCACACACACAGAATACAGAGATAGAGAGAGAACAAGAGTGAGAGAGAACAGACACAGAGAGAGAGAACACAGAGAGAGAGAGAGAACACAGAGAGAGAGATCACACACAGAAAGAGAGAACATACACACACAGAGAACACACACACACAGAACGTACACACACAGAGTACCCAAACATACACAAAGAACACACACACACAGAATACAGAAATAGAGAGAGAACACAGAGAAAACACAGAGAGACATCACACAGAGAAAGAGAGAACACATAGAGGTAGAGAGAACACACGCACACACACAGGGAAAAAACACAGAACACTAACACACAGAACATACACACCGAACACAAACACACAGAGAACACAGAGAGAGAGAGAGAACACAGAGCGTGATCACACAGAGAAAGAGAGAACACATAGAGGGAGAAAGAACACACGCACACACACAGTGAACACACACAGAGCACACAGACAGAGAAACACACACACACAGAACACGCACACATAGAACACACAAACAGAGAACACACAGAAAGAACACACACCCACGAGAACACACACAGAGAACACACACAGAATACAGAGATAGAGAGAGAACACAGAGTGAGAGAGAACAGACACACATAGAGAGTACACCGAGAGAGAGAACACAGAGAGAGAGAGAGAACAGAGAGAGAGATCACAAAGAGAAAGAGAGAACACATAGTGATAGAGAGAACACACGCACACACACGGAGAACACACACACCGAGCACACACACAGAGAAACACACACACAGATAGCACACAGACAGATAACACAAAAACACAGAATACAGAGATAGAGTGAGAACACAGAGTGAGAAAGAACAGACACACATAGAGAGTACACCGAGAGAGAGAACACAGAGAGAGAGAGAGAACAGAGAGAGAGATCACAAAGAGAAAGAGAGAACACATAGTGATAGAGAGAACACACGCACACACACGGAGAACACACACACCGAGCACACACACAGAGAAACACACACACAGATAGCACACAGACAGATAACACAAATTCACAGAATACAGAGATAGAGTGAGAACACAGAGTGAGAAAGAACAGACACACATAGAGAGAACACAGAGAGTGAGAACACAGAGAGACAGAGAGAGAACAGTGAGAGAGATCACAGAGAGAAAGAGAGAACTCATAGTGTGAGAGAGAACACACGCACACACACGGAGAACACACACACAGAGAAACCACACAGAGAAACACACACAGAGACCACACACATAGAATACAGACATACAGAGAGAACACTGAGTGAGAGAGAACAGACACAGAGAGAGAGAGAACGCACAGAGAGACAACACACACACACCGAACACACAGAGAGAACACACACAGAGAACACAGAGAGAGAATACAGAGAGACAGAGAACACAGAGCGCGAGAGATCGCAGAGAGAGCGAGAACACACAGAGAGAGGGAGGACAAACAGAGAGAGAGAACACAGAGAGAGAAAGAACACACAAAGAGAGAGAGAACAGAGATAGAGAGAACCCAGAGAGAGAGAAAACACAGTTAGAGAGAACACAGGCAGAGAACATAGAGAAACAGAACACAGAGAGAGAGAGCGCAGAGAGAGAGAACACAGAGAGAGAACACACACAGAGGGAGAACACAGAGAGAGAACGGAGACAGAGAACATAGAGAGACAGAACACAGAGAGAGAACACAGAGAGAGAGAACTCAGAGAGAGAACACACTAACAGAGAACACAGAGAGAGAGCGAAAACACAAGCGCACACACAGAGAACACACAGAGCAAGAAGAAAACAGAGAGAGAGATCACACACAGAGAGAGAGATCATACACAGAAAGAGAGAACATGCACACAAACAGAGAACACACACACAGAAAACACACACAAGAGAACACACAGTAAGAAAACACTAAAACACAGAATACAGATATAGAGTGAGAACACAGAGTGAGAGAGAACAGACACACATAGAGAGAACACAGAGAGAGAGAACACACAGAGAGAACAGAGAGAGATCACACAGAGAAAGAGAGAACACATAGTGTGAGAGAGAACACACGCACACACGGAGAACACACACACAGAGAAACACACACACACAGAGAACATACACAAAGAACACACACACAGAATACAGAGATAGAGAGAGAACACTGCGTGAGAGAGAACAGACACACATAGAGAGAACACACAGAGAGAGAGAACACAGAGAGAGAGAGAACAGAGAGAGAGATCACACACAGAAAGAGAGAACATACACACACAGAGAACACACACACACTGAACGCACACACACAGAGTACCCAAGCATACACAGAGAACACACACACACAGAGAACACAGAGAGAGAGAGAGAACACAGAGAAAGATCACACAGAGAAAGAGAGAACACATAGAGGGAGAGAGAACACACAGAGGGAGTACACACAGAGAGAGAGAGAACACACACACAAGAACACACAGAGAGAACACACACACAGAACAGAAACACACAGAGAGAGATCACACAGAGAAAGAGAGAACACATAGAGGTAGAGAGAACACACGCACACACACAGGAAACACACACAGAACACAAACACACAGAATACAAACACGCAGAGAACACACAGAGAGAGATAACAGAGATAGATCACACAGAGAAAGAGAGAACACATAGAGTGAGAGAGAACACACGCACACACACGGAGAACACACACACAGAGAAACACACGCACAGAAAACACGCACGCAGAGAACACACAAACAGAGAACACACACACACAACACACACAAAAGAGAACACACACAGAGAGCACACACACACAGAATACAGAGATAGAGAGAGAACACAGAGTGAGAGAGAACAGACACACATAGAGAGAACACTGAGAGAGAGAGAACACAGAGAGAGAGAACGGAGAGAGAGAGTGAGAACAAACAGAGACAGACAACACAGAGAGAGAAAGAACACACACACAGAGAGAACAGAGATGGAGAGAGAACGAGAACAGAGAGAGGGAAAACACAGAGAGAGAGAGAGCAACAGATAGAGGGAACACAGAGAACGCAGACAGAGAACATAGAGAAACAGAACGCAGAGAGAGAGAACGCAGAGAGAGAGAACACAGAGAGAGAACACACACAGAGGGAGAACACACAGAGAGAACACAGACACACAGAGAAAATACACAAAGAACGCACACACACAGAATACAGAGATAGAGAGAGAACACAGAGTGAGAGAGAACAGACTCAGAGAGAGAGAACACAGAGAGAGAGAACACACAGATAGAGAGAACACAGAGAGAGAACACACACACAGACAACACAGAGAGAGAACGCAGAGAACATAGAGAGACAGAACACACAGAGAGAGAACACAGAGAGATAGAACAAAGAGAGAGAACACACACACAGATAACACCAAGAGCGAGAGCGAAAACACACGCGCACACACAGAGAACACACAGTGCGAGAAGAGAACAGAACACACACAGAACACACACAGAGAACACACACACAGAACACAAACATTCTATGTTCTGTATACAGATTACAGAAAACACAAACAGAGAACACACGCACATACAGAACACACACATAAGAGAACACACACACAGGGAACACACAGAGCGAGAAGAACACAGAGAGAGTTCACAGAGAGAGAGAGAGATCATACACAGAAAGAGAGAACATGCACACAAACAGAGAACACACACACAGAACACACACACAAAGAACACACAGACAGAAAGCACAAAAACACAGAATACAGAGATAGAGTGAGAACAAAGAGTGAGAGAGAACAGACACACATAGAGAGAACACATAGAGAGAGAACACACAGAGAAAAACAGAGAGAGAGATCACACAGAGAAAGAGAGAACACATAGTGTGAGAGAGAACACACGCACACACACGGAGAACACACACACAGAGCACACACACAGAGAAACACACACACACACAGAGCACACACACAGAGAAACACACACACACACAGAACATACACAAAGAACACACACACACAGAATACAGATATAGAGAGGGAACACAGAGTGAGAGAGAACAGGCACAGAGAGAGAGAGAACACAGAGAGAGAGAACACACAGAGAGAACAGAGAGAGAGATCACACAGAGAAAGAGAGAACACATAGTGTGAGAGAGAACACACGCACAAACACAGAGAAACACACACACACAGAGAGAACATGCACAAAGAACGCACACACACAGAATACAGAGATAGAGAGAGAACACAGTGTGAGAGAGAACAGACACAGAGAGAGAGAACACACAGAGAGAGAGAGAGAGAACACAGAGAGAGAGATTACACACAGAAAGAGAGAACATACACACACAGAGAACACACACACACAGAACGTACACACACAGAGTACCCAAACATACACAAAGAACACACACACACAGAATACAGACATAGAGAGAGAACACAGAGTGAGAGAGAACAGACACAGAAAGAGAGAGAACACAGAGAGAGAGATCACACACAGAAAGAAAGAACATACACACACAGAGAACACACACACAGAACACAAACACACAGAGAAAACACAGAGAGAGATCACACAGAGAAAGAGAGAACACATAGAGGTAGAGAGAACACACGCACACACACAGGGAAAACACACAGAACACTAACACACAGAACATACACACCGAACACAAACACACAGAGAACACAGAGAGAGAGAGAGAACACAGAGCGTGATCACACAGAGATAGAGAGAACACATAGAGGGAGAAAGAACACACGCACACACACAGTGAACACACACAGAGCACACAGACAGAGAAACACACACACACAGAACACGCACACATAGAACACACAAACAGAGAACACACAGAAAGAACACACACCCACGAGAACACACACAGAGAACACACACAGAATACAGAGATAGAGAGAGAACACAGAGTGAGAGAGAACAGACACACATAGAGAGTACACCGAGAGAGAGAACACACAGAGAGAGAGAGAACAGAGAGAGAGATCACAAAGAGAAAGAGAGAACACATAGTGTGAGAGAGAACACACGCACACACACGGAGAACACACACACCGAGCACACACACAGAGAAACACACACACAGATAGCACACAGACAGATAACACAAAAACACAGAATACAGAGATGGAGTGAGAACACAGAGTGAGAAAGAACAGACACACATAGAGAGAACACAGAGAGTGAGAACACAGAGAGACAGAGAGAGAACAGTGAGAGAGATCACAGAGAGAAAGAGAGAACTCATAGTGTGAGAGAGAACACACGCACACACACGGAGAACACACACACAGAGAAACCACACAGAGAAACATACACACAGAGACCACACAAATAGAATACAGACATAGAGAGAGAACACTGAGTGAGAGAGAACAGACACAGAGAGAGAGAGAACACACACACACACACAGAGAGAACACAGAGAGAGAGATCACACACAGAAAGAGAGAACATACACACACATAGAACACACAGAGAACACACAGAAAGAACACACACCCACGACAACACACACAGAGAACACACACAGAATACAGAGATAGAGAGAACAGACACAGAGAGAGAGAGAACGCACAGAGAGAGAGACAACACACACACACAGAACACACAGAGAGAACACACACAGAGAGAGAACACAGAGAGAGAATACAGAGAGACAGAGAACACAGAGAGCGAGAGATCGCAGAGAGAGCGAGAACACACAGAGAGAGGGAGGACAAACAGAGAGAGAGAACACAGAGAGAGAAAGAACACACAAAGAGAGAGAGAACAGAGATAGAGAGAACACAGAGAGAGAGAAAACACAGTTAGAGAGAACACAGGCAGAGAACATAGAGAAACAGAACACAGAGAGAGAGAGCGCAGAGAGAGAGAACACAGAGAGAGAACACACACAGAGGGAGAACACAGAGAGAGAACGCAGACAGAGAACATAGAGAGACAGAACACAGAGAGAGAACACAGAGAGAGAGAACTCAGAGAGAGAACACACTAACAGAGAACACAGAGAGAGAGCGAAAACACAAGCGCACACACAGAGAACACACAGAGCAAGAAGAAAACAGAGAGAGAGATCACACACAGAGAGAGAGATCATACACAGAAAGAGAGAACATGCACACAAACAGAGAACACACACACAGAACACACACATAAGAGAACACACAGTAAGAAAACACTAAAACACAGAATACAGATATAGAGTGAGAACACAGAGTGAGAGAGAACAGACACACATAGAGAGAACACAGAGAGAGAGAACACACAGAGAGAACAGAGAGAGATCACACAGAGAAAGAGAGAACACATAGTGTGAGAGAGAACACACGCACACACGGAGAACACACACACAGAGAAACACACACACACAGAGAACATACACAAAGAACACACACACAGAATACAGAGATAGAGAGAGAACACTGCGTGAGAGACAACAGACACACATAGAGAGAACACAGAGAGAGAGAGAACACACACAGAAAGAGAGAACATACACACACAGAGAACACACACACACTGAACGCACACACACAGAGTACCCAAGCATACACAGAGAACACACACACAGAGAGAACACAGAGAGAGAGAGAGAACACAGAGAAAGATCACACAGAGAAAGAGAGAACACATAGAGGGAGAGAGAACACACAGAGGGAGTACACACAGAGAGAGAGAGAACACACACACAAGAACACACAGAGAGAACACACACACAGAACAGAAACACACAGAGAGAGATCACACACAGAGAGAGAGAACACATAGAGGTAGAGAGAACACACGCACACACACAGGGAACGCACACAGAACACAAACACACAGAATACAAACACGCAGAGAACACACAGAGAGAGATAACAGAGATAGATCACACAGAGAAAGAGAGAACACATAGAGTGAGAGAGAACACACGCACACACACGGAGAACACACACACAGAGGAACACACGCACAGAAAACACGCACGCAGAGAACACACAAACAGAGAACACACACACACAACACACACAAAAGAGAACACACACAGAGAGCACACACACACAGAATACAGAGATAGAGAGAGAACACAGAGTGAGAGAGAACAGACACACATAGAGAGAACACTGAGAGAGAGAGAACACAGAGAGAGAGAACAGAGAGAGAGAGTGAGAACAAACAGAGACAGACAACACAGAGAGAGAAAGAACACACACACAGAGAGAACAGAGATGGAGAGAGAACGAGAACAGAGAGAGGGAAAACACAGAGAGAGAGAGCAACAGATAGAGGGAACACAGAGAACGCAGACAGAGAACATAGAGAAACAGAACGCAGAGAGAGAGAACGCAGAGAGAGAGAACACAGAGAGAGAACACACACAGAGGGAGAACACAGAGAGAGAACACAGACACACAGAGAAAATACACAAAGAACGCACACACACAGAATACAGAGATAGAGAGAGAACACAGAGTGAGAGAGAACAGACACAGAGAGAGAGAACACAGAGAGAGAGAGAGAGAGAACACAGAGAGAGAGATCACACACAGAAAGAGAGAACATACACACACAGAGAACACACACACACAGAACGTACACACACAGAGTACCCAAACATACACAAAGAACACACACACACAGAATACAGACATAGAGAGAGAACACAGAGTGAGAGAGAACAGACACAGAGAGAGAGAGAACACAGAGAGAGAGATCACACACAGAAAGAGAGAACATACACACACAGAGAACACACACACAGAACACAAACACACAGAGAAAACACAGAGAGAGATCACACAGAGAAAGAGAGAACACATAGAGGTAGAGAGAACACACGCACACACACAGGGAAAACACACAGAACACTAACACACAGAACATACACACCGAACACAAACACACAGAGAACACAGAGAGAGAGAGAGAACACAGAGCGTGATCACACAGAGAAAGAGAGAACACATAGAGGGAGAAAGAACACACGCACACACACAGTGAACACACACAGAGCACACAGACAGAGAAACACACACACACAGAACACGCACACATAGAACACACAAACAGAGAACACACAGAAAGAACACACACCCACGAGAACACACACAGAGAACACACACAGAATACAGAGATCGAGAGAGAACACAGAGTGAGAGAGAACACACACAGAGAGAGAGAGAACGCACAGAGAGAGAGACAACACACACACACAGAACACACAGAGAGAACACACACAGAGAGAGAACACAGAGAGAGAATACAGAGAGACAGAGAACACAGAGAGCGAGAGATCGCAGAGAGAGCGAGAACACACAGAGAGAGGGAGGACAAACAGAGAGAGGGAGAACACAGAGAGAGAAAGAACACACAAAGAGAGAGAGAACAGAGATAGAGAGAACACAGAGAGAGAGAACACACAGATAGAGAGAACACAGACAGAGAACACAGACAGAGAACATGGAGAGACAAAACACAGAGAGAAAGAACACAGAGAGAGAGAACACAGAGAGAGAGATCACACACAGAAAGAGAGAACATACACACATAGAACACACAAACAGAGAACACACAGAAAGAACACACACCCACGAGAACACACACAGAGAACACACACAGAATACAGAGATAGAGAGAGAACACAGAGTGAGAGAGAACACACACAGAGAGAGAGAGAACGCACAGAGAGAGAGACAACACACACACACAGAACACACAGAGAGAACACACACAGAGAGAGAACACAGAGAGAGAATACAGAGAGACAGAGAACACAGAGAGCGAGAGATCGCAGAGAGAGCGAGAACACACAGAGAGAGGGAGGACAAACAGAGAGAGAGAACACAGAGAGAGAAAGAACACACAAAGAGAGAGAGAACAGAGATAGAGAGAACACAGAGAGAGAGAAAACACAGTTAGAGAGAACACAGGCAGAGAACATAGAGAAACAGAACACAGAGAGAGAGAGCGCAGAGAGAGAGAACACAGAGAGAGAACACACACAGAGGGAGAACACAGAGAGAGAACGCAGACAGAGAACATAGAGAGACAGAACACAGAGAGAGAACACAGAGAGAGAGAACTCAGAGAGAGAACACACTAACAGAGAACACAGAGAGAGAGCGAAAACACAAGCGCACACACAGAGAACACACAGAGCAAGAAGAAAACAGAGAGAGAGATCACACACAGAGAGAGAGATCATACACAGAAAGAGAGAACATGCACACAAACTGAGAACACACACACAGAAAACACACACAAGAGAACACGCAGTAAGAAAACACTAAAACACAGAATACAGATATAGAGTGAGAACACAGAGTGAGAGAGAACAGACACACATAGAGAGAACACAGAGAGAGAGAACACACAGAGAGAACAGAGAGAGATCACACAGAGAAAGAGAGAACACATAGTGTGAGAGAGAACACACGCACACACGGAGAACACACACACAGAGAAACACACACACACAGAGAACATACACAAAGAACACACACACAGAATACAGAGATAGAGAGAGAACACTGCGTGAGAGAGAACAGACACACATAGAGAGAACACAGAGAGAGAGAGAACACACACAGAAAGAGAGAACATACACACACAGAGAACACACACACACTGAACGCACACAAACAGAGTACCCAAGCATACACAGAGAACACACACACAGAGAGAACACAGAGAGAGAGAGAAAACACAGAGAAAGATCACACAGAGAAAGAGAGAACACATAGAGGGAGAGAGAACACAGAGGGAGTACACAGAGAGAGAGAGAGAACACACACACAAGAACACACAGAGAGAACACACACACAGAACAGAAACACACAGAGAGAGATCACAAAGAGAAAGAGAGAACACATAGAGGTAGAGAGAACACACGCACACACACAGGGAACGCACACAGAACACAAACACACAGAATACAAACACGCAGAGAACACACAGAGAGAGATAACAGAGATAGATCACACAGAGAAAGAGAGAACACATAGAGTGAGAGAGAACACACGCACACACACGGAGAACACACACACAGAGGAACACACGCACAGAAAACACGCACGCAGAGAACACACAAACAGAGAACACACACACACAACACACACAAAAGAGAACACACACAGAGAGCACACACACACAGAATACAGAGATAGAGAGAGAACACAGAGTGAGAGAGAACAGACACACATAGAGAGAACACTGAGAGAGAGAGAACACAGAGAGAGAGAACAGAGAGAGAGAGTGAGAACAAACAGAGACAGACAACACAGAGAGAGAAAGAACACACACACAGAGAGAACAGAGATGGAGAGAGAACGAGAACAGAGAGAGGGAAAACACAGAGAGAGAGAGCAACAGATAGAGGGAACACAGAGAACGCAGACAGAGAACATAGAGAAACAGAACGCAGAGAGAGAGAACGCAGAGAGAGAGAACACAGAGAGAGAACACACACAGAGGGAGAACACAGAGAGAGAACACAGACACACAGAGAAAATACACAAAGAACGCACACACACAGAATACAGAGATAGAGAGAGAACACAGAGTGAGAGAGAACAGACACAGAGAGAGAGAACACAGAGAGAGAGAGAGAGAGAACACAGAGAGAGAGATCACACACAGAAAGAGAGAACATACACACACAGAGAACACACACACACAGAACGTACACACACAGAGTACCCAAGCATACACAAAGAACACACACACACAGAATACAGACATAGAGAGAGAACACAGAGTGAGAGAGAACAGACACAGAGAGAGAGAGAACACAGAGAGAGAGATCACACACAGAAAGAGAGAACATACACACACAGAGAACACACACACAGAACACAAACACACAGAGAAAACACAGAGAGAGATCACACAGAGAAAGAGAGAACACATAGAGGTAGAGAGAACACACGCACACACACAGGGAAAACACACAGAACACTAACACACAGAACATACACACCGAACACAAACACACAGAGAACACAGAGAGAGAGAGAGAACACAGAGCGTGATCACACAGAGAAAGAGAGAACACATAGAGGGAGAAAGAACACACGCACACACACAGTGAACACACACAGAGCACACAGACAGAGAAACACACACACACAGAACACGCACACATAGAACACACAAACAGAGAACACACAGAAAGAACACACACCCACGAGAACACACACAGAGAACACACACAGAATACAGAGATCGAGAGAGAACACAGAGTGAGAGAGAACACACACAGAGAGAGAGAGAACGCACAGAGAGAGAGACAACACACACACACAGAACACACAGAGAGAACACACACAGAGAGAGAACACAGAGAGAGAATACAGAGAGACAGAGAACACAGAGAGCGAGAGATCGCAGAGAGAGCGAGAACACACAGAGAGAGGGAGGACAAACAGAGAGAGGGAGAACACAGAGAGAGAAAGAACACACAAAGAGAGAGAGAACAGAGATAGAGAGAACACAGAGAGAGAGAACACACAGATAGAGAGAACACAGACAGAGAACACAGACAGAGAACATGGAGAGACAAAACACAGAGAGAAAGAACACAGAGAGAGAGAACACAGAGAGAGAGATCACACACAGAAAGAGAGAACATACACACATAGAACACACAAACAGAGAACACACAGAAAGAACACACACCCACGAGAACACACACAGAGAACACACACAGAATACAGAGATAGAGAGAGAACA
Organism: Chiloscyllium punctatum; assembly: GCF_047496795.1. Classification (NCBI taxonomy): domain Eukaryota; kingdom Metazoa; phylum Chordata; class Chondrichthyes; order Orectolobiformes; family Hemiscylliidae; genus Chiloscyllium; species Chiloscyllium punctatum. The sequence goes on along the minus strand of NC_092757.1, from coordinate 39,178,703 downwards.
CAGAGTGAGAGAGAACACACACAGAGAGAGAGAGAACGCACAGAGAGAGAGACAACACACACACACAGAACACACAGAGAGAACACACACAGAGAGAGAACACAGAGAGAGAATACAGAGAGACAGAGAACACAGAGAGCGAGAGATCGCAGAGAGAGCGAGAACACACAGAGAGAGGGAGGACAAACAGAGAGAGAGAACACAGAGAGAGAAAGAACACACAAAGAGAGAGAGAACAGAGATAGAGAGAACACAGAGAGAGAGAAAACACAGTTAGAGAGAACACAGGCAGAGAACATAGAGAAACAGAACACAGAGAGAGAGAGCGCAGAGAGAGAGAACACAGAGAGAGAACACACACAGAGGGAGAACACAGAGAGAGAACGCAGACAGAGAACATAGAGAGACAGAACACAGAGAGAGAACACAGAGAGAGAGAACTCAGAGAGAGAACACACTAACAGAGAACACAGAGAGAGAGCGAAAACACAAGCGCACACACAGAGAACACACAGAGCAAGAAGAAAACAGAGAGAGAGATCACACACAGAGAGAGAGATCATACACAGAAAGAGAGAACATGCACACAAACAGAGAACACACACACAGAAAACACACACAAGAGAACACACAGTAAGAAAACACTAAAACACAGAATACAGATATAGAGTGAGAACACAGAGTGAGAGAGAACAGACACACATAGAGAGAACACAGAGAGAGAGAACACACAGAGAGAACAGAGAGAGATCACACAGAGAAAGAGAGAACACATAGTGTGAGAGAGAACACACGCACACACGGAGAACACACACACAGAGAAACACACACACACAGAGAACATACACAAAGAACACACACACAGAATACAGAGATAGAGAGAGAACACTGCGTGAGAGAGAACAGACACACATAGAGAGAACACAGAGAGAGAGAGAACACACACAGAAAGAGAGAACATACACACACAGAGAACACACACACACTGAACGCACACAAACAGAGTACCCAAGCATACACAGAGAACACACACACAGAGAGAACACAGAGAGAGAGAGAAAACACAGAGAAAGATCACACAGAGAAAGAGAGAACACATAGAGGGAGAGAGAACACACAGAGGGAGTACACAGAGAGAGAGAGAGAACACACACACAAGAACACACAGAGAGAACACACACACAGAACAGAAACACACAGAGAGAGATCACAAAGAGAAAGAGAGAACACATAGAGGTAGAGAGAACACACGCACACACACAGGGAACGCACACAGAACACAAACACACAGAATACAAACACGCAGAGAACACACAGAGAGAGATAACAGAGATAGATCACACAGAGAAAGAGAGAACACATAGAGTGAGAGAGAACACACGCACACACACGGAGAACACACACACAGAGGAACACACGCACAGAAAACACGCACGCAGAGAACACACAAACAGAGAACACACACACACAACACACACAAAAGAGAACACACACAGAGAGCACACACACACAGAATACAGAGATAGAGAGAGAACACAGAGTGAGAGAGAACAGACACACATAGAGAGAACACTGAGAGAGAGAGAACACAGAGAGAGAGAACAGAGAGAGAGAGTGAGAACAAACAGAGACAGACAACACAGAGAGAGAAAGAACACACACTCAGAGAGAACAGAGATGGAGAGAGAACGAGAACAGAGAGAGGGAAAACACAGAGAGAGAGAGCAACAGATAGAGGGAACACAGAGAACGCAGACAGAGAACATAGAGAAACAGAACGCAGAGAGAGAGAACGCAGAGAGAGAGAACACAGAGAGAGAACACACACAGAGGGAGAACACAGAGAGAGAACACAGACACACAGAGAAAATACACAAAGAACGCACACACACAGAATACAGAGATAGAGAGAGAACACAGAGTGAGAGAGAACAGACACAGAGAGAGAGAACACAGAGAGAGAGAGAGAGAGAGAACACAGAGAGAGAGATCACACACAGAAAGAGAGAACATACACACACAGAGAACACACACACACAGAACGTACACACACAGAGTACCCAAACATACACAAAGAACACACACACACAGAATACAGACATAGAGAGAGAACACAGAGTGAGAGAGAACAGACACAGAGAGAGAGAGAACACAGAGAGAGAGATCACACACAGAAAGAGAGAACATACACACACAGAGAACACACACACAGAACACAAACACACAGAGAAAACACAGAGAGAGATCACACAGAGAAAGAGAGAACACATAGAGGTAGAGAGAACACACGCACACACACAGGGAAAACACACAGAACACTAACACACAGAACATACACACCGAACACAAACACACAGAGAACACAGAGAGAGAGAGAGAACACAGAGCGTGATCACACAGAGAAAGAGAGAACACATAGAGGGAGAAAGAACACACGCACACACACAGTGAACACACACAGAGCACACAGACAGAGAAACACACACACACAGAACACGCACACATAGAACACACAAACAGAGAACACACAGAAAGAACACACACCCACGAGAACACACACAGAGAACACACACAGAATACAGAGATCGAGAGAGAACACAGAGTGAGAGAGAACACACACAGAGAGAGAGAGAACGCACAGAGAGAGAGACAACACACACACACAGAACACACAGAGAGAACACACACAGAGAGAGAACACAGAGAGAGAATACAGAGAGACAGAGAACACAGAGAGCGAGAGATCGCAGAGAGAGCGAGAACACACAGAGAGAGGGAGGACAAACAGAGAGAGGGAGAACACAGAGAGAGAAAGAACACACAAAGAGAGAGAGAACAGAGATAGAGAGAACACAGAGAGAGAGAACACACAGATAGAGAGAACACAGACAGAGAACACAGACAGAGAACATGGAGAGACAAAACACAGAGAGAAAGAACACACACACAGAGAACACACACACAGAGAACACAGAGAGAGAACGCAGAGAACATAGAGAGACAGAACACAGAGAGAGAGATCACACACAGAAAGAGAGAACATACACACACAGAGAACACACACACACAGAACGTACACACACAGAGTACCCAAACATACACAAAGAACACACACACACAGAATACAGACATAGAGAGAGAACACAGAGTGAGAGAGAACAGACACAGAGAGAGAGAGAACACAGAGAGAGAGATCACACACAGAAAGAGAGAACATACACACACAGAGAACACACACACAGAACACAAACACACAGAGAAAACACAGAGAGAGATCACACAGAGAAAGAGAGAACACATAGAGGTAGAGAGAACACACGCACACACACAGGGAAAACACACAGAACACTAACACACAGAACATACACACCGAACACAAACACACAGAGAACACAGAAGAGAGAGAGAGAACACAGAGCGTGATCACACAGAGAAAGAGAGAACACATAGAGGGAGAAAGAACACACGCACACACACAGTGAACACACACAGAGCACACAGACAGAGAAACACACACACACAGAACACGCACACATAGAACACACAAACAGAGAACACACAGAAAGAACACACACCCACGAGAACACACACAGAGAACACACACAGAATACAGAGATCGAGAGAGAACACAGAGTGAGAGAGAACACACACAGAGAGAGAGAGAACGCACAGAGAGAGAGACAACACACACACACAGAACACACAGAGAGAACACACACAGAGAGAGAACACAGAGAGAGAATACAGAGAGACAGAGAACACAGAGAGCGAGAGATCGCAGAGAGAGCGAGAACACACAGAGAGAGGGAGGACAAACAGAGAGAGGGAGAACACAGAGAGAGAAAGAACACACAAAGAGAGAGAGAACAGAGATAGAGAGAACACAGAGAGAGAGAACACACAGATAGAGAGAACACAGACAGAGAACACAGACAGAGAACATGGAGAGACAAAACACAGAGAGAAAGAACACACACACAGAGAACACACACACAGAGAACACAGAGAGAGAACGCAGAGAACATAGAGAGACAGAACACAGAGAGAGAGAACACAGAGAGAGAGAACAAAGAGAGAGAACACACACACAGAGAACACCGAGAGCGAGAGCGAAAACACACGCGCACACACAGAGAACACACAGTGCGAGAAGAGAACAGAACACACACAGAACACACACAGAGAACACACACACAGAACACAAACATTCTATGTTCTGTATACAGATTACAGAAAACACAAACAGAGAACACAGGCACATACAGAACACACACACAAGAGAACACACACACAGGGAACACACACAGAATACAGAGAAGAGCGCACACACAGAGAACACACAGAGCGAGAAGAACACAGAGAGAGTTCACACAGAGAGAGAGAGATCATACACAGAAAGAGAGAACATGCACACAAACAGAGAACACACACACAGAACACACACGCAAAGAACACACAGACAGAAAACACAAAAACACAGAATACAGAGATAGAGTGAGAACAAAGAGTGAGAGTGAACAGACACACATAGAGAGAACACATAGAGAGAGAACACACAGAGAAAAACAGAGAGAGAGATCACACAGAGAAAGAGAGAACACACGCACATAGTGTGAGAGAGAACACACGCACACACACGGAGAACACACACACAGAGCACACACACAGAGAAACACACACACACAGAACATACACAAAGAACACACACACACAGAATACAGATATAGAGAGGGAACACAGAGTGAGAGAGAACAGACACAGAGAGAGAGAGAACACAGAGAGAGAGATCACACACAGAAAGAGAGAACATACACACACAGAGAACACACACACAGAACACAAACACACAGAGAACACACAGAGAGAAAACACAAAAACACAGAATACAGAGATAGAGTGAGAACAAAGAGAGAGAGAACAGACACACATAGAGAGAACACAGAGAGAGAGAACACACAGAGAAAGAGAGAACACATAGTGTGAGAGAGAACACACGCACAAACACAGAGAAACACACACACACAGAGAACATACACAAAGAACGCACACACACAGAATACAGAGATAGAGAGAGAACACAGAGTGAGAGAGAACAGGCACAGAGAGAGAGAACACACAGAGAGAGAGAGAGAACACAGAGAGAGAGATTACACACAGAAAGAGAGAACATACACACACAGAGAACACACACACACAGAACGTACACACACAGAGTACCCAAACATACACAAAGAACACACACACACAGAATACAGACATAGAGAGAGAACACAGAGTGAGATAGAACAGACACAGAAAGAGAGAACATACACACACAGAGAACACACACACAGAACACAAACACACAGAGAAAACACAGAGAGAGATCACACAGAGAAAGAGAGAACACATAGAGGGAGAAAGAACACACGCACACACACAGTGAACACACACAGAGCACACAGACAGAGAAACACACACACACAGAACACGCACACATAGAACACACAAACAGAGAACACACAGAAAGAACACACACCCACGAGAACACACACAGAGAACACACACAGAATACAGAGATCGAGAGAGAACACAGAGTGAGAGAGAACACACAGAGAGAGAGAGAGAACGCACAGAGAGAGAGACAACACACACACACAGAACACACAGAGAGAACACACACAGAGAGAGAACACAGAGAGAGAATACAGAGAGACAGAGAACACAGAGAGCGAGAGATCGCAGAGAGAGCGAGAACACACAGAGAGAGGGAGGACAAACAGAGAGAGGGAGAACACAGAGAGAGAAAGAACACACAAAGAGAGAGAGAACAGAGATAGAGAAAACACAGAGAGAGAGAACACACAGATAGAGAGAACACAGACAGAGAACACAGACAGAGAACATGGAGAGACAAAACACAGAGAGAAAGAACACACACACAGAGAGAACAGAGATGGAGAGAGAACGAGAACAGAGAGAGGGAAAACACAGAGAGAGAGAGCAACAGATAGAGGGAACACAGAGAACGCAGACAGAGAACATAGAGAAACAGAACGCAGAGAGAGAGAACGCAGAGAGAGAGAACACAGAGAGAGAACACACACAGAGGGAGAACACAGAGAGAGAACACAGACACACAGAGAAAATACACAAAGAACGCACACACAGAATACAGAGATAGAGAGAGAACACAGAGTGAGAGAGAACAGACACAGAGAGAGAGAACACAGAGAGAGAGAGAGAGAGAACACAGAGAGAGAGATCACACACAGAAAGAGAGAACATACACACACAGAGAACACACACACACAGAACGTACACACACAGAGTACCCAAGCATACACAAAGAACACACACACACAGAATACAGACATAGAGAGAGAACACAGAGTGAGAGAGAACAGACACAGAGAGAGAGAGAACACAGAGAGAGAGATCACACACAGAAAGAGAGAACATACACACACAGAGAACACACACACAGAACACAAACACACAGAGAAAACACAGAGAGAGATCACACAGAGAAAGAGAGAACACATAGAGGTAGAGAGAACACACGCACACACACAGGGAAAACACACAGAACACTAACACACAGAACATACACACCGAACACAAACACACAGAGAACACAGAGAGAGAGAGAGAACACAGAGCGTGATCACACAGAGAAAGAGAGAACACATAGAGGGAGAAAGAACACACGCACACACACAGTGAACACACACAGAGCACACAGACAGAGAAACACACACACACAGAACACGCACACATAGAACACACAAACAGAGAACACACAGAAAGAACACACACCCACGAGAACACACACAGAGAACACACACAGAATACAGAGATCGAGAGAGAACACAGAGTGAGAGAGAACACACACAGAGAGAGAGAGAACGCACAGAGAGAGAGACAACACACACACACAGAACACACAGAGAGAACACACACAGAGAGAGAACACAGAGAGAGAATACAGAGAGACAGAGAACACAGAGAGCGAGAGATCGCAGAGAGAGCGAGAACACACAGAGAGAGGGAGGACAAACAGAGAGAGGGAGAACACAGAGAGAGAAAGAACACACAAAGAGAGAGAGAACAGAGATAGAGAGAACACAGAGAGAGAGAACACACAGATAGAGAGAACACAGACAGAGAACACAGACAGAGAACATGGAGAGACAAAACACAGAGAGAAAGAACACAGAGAGAGAGAACACAGAGAGAGAGATCACACACAGAAAGAGAGAACATACACACATAGAACACACAAACAGAGAACACACAGAAAGAACACACACCCACGAGAACACACACAGAGAACACACACAGAATACAGAGATAGAGAGAGAACACAGAGTGAGAGAGAACACACACAGAGAGAGAGAGAACGCACAGAGAGAGAGACAACACACACACACAGAACACACAGAGAGAACACACACAGAGAGAGAACACAGAGAGAGAATACAGAGAGACAGAGAACACAGAGAGCGAGAGATCGCAGAGAGAGCGAGAACACACAGAGAGAGGGAGGACAAACAGAGAGAGAGAACACAGAGAGAGAAAGAACACACAAAGAGAGAGAGAACAGAGATAGAGAGAACACAGAGAGAGAGAAAACACAGTTAGAGAGAACACAGGCAGAGAACATAGAGAAACAGAACACAGAGAGAGAGAGCGCAGAGAGAGAGAACACAGAGAGAGAACACACACAGAGGGAGAACACAGAGAGAGAACGCAGACAGAGAACATAGAGAGACAGAACACAGAGAGAGAACACAGAGAGAGAGAACTCAGAGAGAGAACACACTAACAGAGAACACAGAGAGAGAGCGAAAACACAAGCGCACACACAGAGAACACACAGAGCAAGAAGAAAACAGAGAGAGAGATCACACACAGAGAGAGAGATCATACACAGAAAGAGAGAACATGCACACAAACAGAGAACACACACACAGAAAACACACACAAGAGAACACACAGTAAGAAAACACTAAAACACAGAATACAGATATAGAGTGAGAACACAGAGTGAGAGAGAACAGACACACATAGAGAGAACACAGAGAGAGAGAACACACAGAGAGAACAGAGAGAGATCACACAGAGAAAGAGAGAACACATAGTGTGAGAGAGAACACACGCACACACGGAGAACACACACACAGAGAAACACACACACACAGAGAACATACACAAAGAACACACACACAGAATACAGAGATAGAGAGAGAACACTGCGTGAGAGAGAACAGACACACATAGAGAGAACACAGAGAGAGAGAGAACACACACAGAAAGAGAGAACATACACACACAGAGAACACACACACACTGAACGCACACAAACAGAGTACCCAAGCATACACAGAGAACACACACACAGAGAGAACACAGAGAGAGAGAGAAAACACAGAGAAAGATCACACAGAGAAAGAGAGAACACATAGAGGGAGAGAGAACACACAGAGGGAGTACACAGAGAGAGAGAGAGAACACACACACAAGAACACACAGAGAGAACACACACACAGAACAGAAACACACAGAGAGAGATCACAAAGAGAAAGAGAGAACACATAGAGGTAGAGAGAACACACGCACACACACAGGGAACGCACACAGAACACAAACACACAGAATACAAACACGCAGAGAACACACAGAGAGAGATAACAGAGATAGATCACACAGAGAAAGAGAGAACACATAGAGTGAGAGAGAACACACGCACACACACGGAGAACACACACACAGAGGAACACACGCACAGAAAACACGCACGCAGAGAACACACAAACAGAGAACACACACACACAACACACACAAAAGAGAACACACACAGAGAGCACACACACACAGAATACAGAGATAGAGAGAGAACACAGAGTGAGAGAGAACAGACACACATAGAGAGAACACTGAGAGAGAGAGAACACAGAGAGAGAGAACAGAGAGAGAGAGTGAGAACAAACAGAGACAGACAACACAGAGAGAGAAAGAACACACACTCAGAGAGAACAGAGATGGAGAGAGAACGAGAACAGAGAGAGGGAAAACACAGAGAGAGAGAGCAACAGATAGAGGGAACACAGAGAACGCAGACAGAGAACATAGAGAAACAGAACGCAGAGAGAGAGAACGCAGAGAGAGAGAACACAGAGAGAGAACACACACAGAGGGAGAACACAGAGAGAGAACACAGACACACAGAGAAAATACACAAAGAACGCACACACACAGAATACAGAGATAGAGAGAGAACACAGAGTGAGAGAGAACAGACACAGAGAGAGAGAACACAGAGAGAGAGAGAGAGAGAGAACACAGAGAGAGAGATCACACACAGAAAGAGAGAACATACACACACAGAGAACACACACACACAGAACGTACACACACAGAGTACCCAAACATACACAAAGAACACACACACACAGAATACAGACATAGAGAGAGAACACAGAGTGAGAGAGAACAGACACAGAGAGAGAGAGAACACAGAGAGAGAGATCACACACAGAAAGAGAGAACATACACACACAGAGAACACACACACAGAACACAAACACACAGAGAAAACACAGAGAGAGATCACACAGAGAAAGAGAGAACACATAGAGGTAGAGAGAACACACGCACACACACAGGGAAAACACACAGAACACTAACACACAGAACATACACACCGAACACAAACACACAGAGAACACAGAGAGAGAGAGAGAACACAGAGCGTGATCACACAGAGAAAGAGAGAACACATAGAGGGAGAAAGAACACACGCACACACACAGTGAACACACACAGAGCACACAGACAGAGAAACACACACACACAGAACACGCACACATAGAACACACAAACAGAGAACACACAGAAAGAACACACACCCACGAGAACACACACAGAGAACACACACAGAATACAGAGATCGAGAGAGAACACAGAGTGAGAGAGAACACACACAGAGAGAGAGAGAACGCACAGAGAGAGAGACAACACACACACACAGAACACACAGAGAGAACACACACAGAGAGAGAACACAGAGAGAGAATACAGAGAGACAGAGAACACAGAGAGCGAGAGATCGCAGAGAGAGCGAGAACACACAGAGAGAGGGAGGACAAACAGAGAGAGGGAGAACACAGAGAGAGAAAGAACACACAAAGAGAGAGAGAACAGAGATAGAGAGAACACAGAGAGAGAGAACACACAGATAGAGAGAACACAGACAGAGAACACAGACAGAGAACATGGAGAGACAAAACACAGAGAGAAAGAACACACACACAGAGAACACACACACAGAGAACACAGAGAGAGAACGCAGAGAACATAGAGAGACAGAACACAGAGAGAGAGATCACACACAGAAAGAGAGAACATACACACACAGAGAACACACACACACAGAACGTACACACACAGAGTACCCAAACATACACAAAGAACACACACACACAGAATACAGACATAGAGAGAGAACACAGAGTGAGAGAGAACAGACACAGAGAGAGAGAGAACACAGAGAGAGAGATCACACACAGAAAGAGAGAACATACACACACAGAGAACACACACACAGAACACAAACACACAGAGAAAACACAGAGAGAGATCACACAGAGAAAGAGAGAACACATAGAGGTAGAGAGAACACACGCACACACACAGGGAAAACACACAGAACACTAACACACAGAACATACACACCGAACACAAACACACAGAGAACACAGAAGAGAGAGAGAGAACACAGAGCGTGATCACACAGAGAAAGAGAGAACACATAGAGGGAGAAAGAACACACGCACACACACAGTGAACACACACAGAGCACACAGACAGAGAAACACACACACACAGAACACGCACACATAGAACACACAAACAGAGAACACACAGAAAGAACACACACCCACGAGAACACACACAGAGAACACACACAGAATACAGAGATCGAGAGAGAACACAGAGTGAGAGAGAACACACACAGAGAGAGAGAGAACGCACAGAGAGAGAGACAACACACACACACAGAACACACAGAGAGAACACACACAGAGAGAGAACACAGAGAGAGAATACAGAGAGACAGAGAACACAGAGAGCGAGAGATCGCAGAGAGAGCGAGAACACACAGAGAGAGGGAGGACAAACAGAGAGAGGGAGAACACAGAGAGAGAAAGAACACACAAAGAGAGAGAGAACAGAGATAGAGAGAACACAGAGAGAGAGAACACACAGATAGAGAGAACACAGACAGAGAACACAGACAGAGAACATGGAGAGACAAAACACAGAGAGAAAGAACACACACACAGAGAACACACACACAGAGAACACAGAGAGAGAACGCAGAGAACATAGAGAGACAGAACACAGAGAGAGAGAACACAGAGAGAGAGAACAAAGAGAGAGAACACACACACAGAGAACACCGAGAGCGAGAGCGAAAACACACGCGCACACACAGAGAACACACAGTGCGAGAAGAGAACAGAACACACACAGAACACACACAGAGAACACACACACAGAACACAAACATTCTATGTTCTGTATACAGATTACAGAAAACACAAACAGAGAACACAGGCACATACAGAACACACACACAAGAGAACACACACACAGGGAACACACACAGAATACAGAGAAGAGCGCACACACAGAGAACACACAGAGCGAGAAGAACACAGAGAGAGTTCACACAGAGAGAGAGAGATCATACACAGAAAGAGAGAACATGCACACAAACAGAGAACACACACACAGAACACACACGCAAAGAACACACAGACAGAAAACACAAAAACACAGAATACAGAGATAGAGTGAGAACAAAGAGTGAGAGTGAACAGACACACATAGAGAGAACACATAGAGAGAGAACACACAGAGAAAAACAGAGAGAGAGATCACACAGAGAAAGAGAGAACACACGCACATAGTGTGAGAGAGAACACACGCACACACACGGAGAACACACACACAGAGCACACACACAGAGAAACACACACACACAGAACATACACAAAGAACACACACACACAGAATACAGATATAGAGAGGGAACACAGAGTGAGAGAGAACAGACACAGAGAGAGAGAGAACACAGAGAGAGAGATCACACACAGAAAGAGAGAACATACACACACAGAGAACACACACACAGAACACAAACACACAGAGAACACACAGAGAGAAAACACAAAAACACAGAATACAGAGATAGAGTGAGAACAAAGAGAGAGAGAACAGACACACATAGAGAGAACACAGAGAGAGAGAACACACAGAGAAAGAGAGAACACATAGTGTGAGAGAGAACACACGCACAAACACAGAGAAACACACACACACAGAGAACATACACAAAGAACGCACACACACAGAATACAGAGATAGAGAGAGAACACAGAGTGAGAGAGAACAGGCACAGAGAGAGAGAACACACAGAGAGAGAGAGAGAACACAGAGAGAGAGATTACACACAGAAAGAGAGAACATACACACACAGAGAACACACACACACAGAACGTACACACACAGAGTACCCAAACATACACAAAGAACACACACACACAGAATACAGACATAGAGAGAGAACACAGAGTGAGATAGAACAGACACAGAAAGAGAGAACATACACACACAGAGAACACACACACAGAACACAAACACACAGAGAAAACACAGAGAGAGATCACACAGAGAAAGAGAGAACACATAGAGGGAGAAAGAACACACGCACACACACAGTGAACACACACAGAGCACACAGACAGAGAAACACACACACACAGAACACGCACACATAGAACACACAAACAGAGAACACACAGAAAGAACACACACCCACGAGAACACACACAGAGAACACACACAGAATACAGAGATCGAGAGAGAACACAGAGTGAGAGAGAACACACAGAGAGAGAGAGAGAACGCACAGAGAGAGAGACAACACACACACACAGAACACACAGAGAGAACACACACAGAGAGAGAACACAGAGAGAGAATACAGAGAGACAGAGAACACAGAGAGCGAGAGATCGCAGAGAGCGCGAGAACACACAGAGAGAGGGAGGACAAACAGAGAGAGGGAGAACACAGAGAGAGAAAGAACACACAAAGAGAGAGAGAACAGAGATAGAGAAAACACAGAGAGAGAGAACACACAGATAGAGAGAACACAGACAGAGAACACAGACAGAGAACATGGAGAGACAAAACACAGAGAGAAAGAACACACACACAGAGAACACACACACAGAGAACACAGAGAGAGAACGCAGAGAACATAGAGAGACAGAACACAGAGAGAGAGAACACAGAGAGAGAGAACAAAGAGAGAGAACACACACACAGAGAACACCGAGAGCGAGAGCGAAAACACACGCGCACACACAGAGAACACACAGTGCGAGAAGAGAACAGAACACACACAGAACACACACAGAGAACACACACACAGAACACAAACATTCTATGTTCTCTATACAGATTACAGAAAACACAAACAGAGAACACAGGCACATACAGAACACACACACAAGAGAACACACACACAGGGAACACACACAGAATACAGAGAAGAGCGCACACACAGAGAACACACAGAGCGAGAAGAACACAGAGAGAGTTCACACAGAGAGAGAGAGATCATACACAGAAAGAGAGAACATGCACACAAACAGAGAACACACACACAGAACACACACGCAAAGAACACACAGACAGAAAACACAAAAACACAGAATACAGAGATAGAGTGAGAACAAAGAGTGAGAGTGAACAGACACACATAGAGAGAACACATAGAGAGAGAACACACAGAGAAAAACAGAGAGAGAGATCACACAGAGAAAGAGAGAACACATAGTGTGAGAGAGAACACACGCACACACGGAGAACACACACACAGAGCACACACACAGAGAAACACTCACACACACAGAACATACACAAAGAACACACACACACAGAATACAGATATAGAGAGGGAACACAGAGTGAGAGAGAACAGACACAGAGAGAGAGAGAACACAGAGAGAGAGATCACACACAGAAAGAGAGAACATACACACACAGAGAACACACACACAGAACACAAACACACAGAGAACACACAGAGAGAAAACACAAAAACACAGAATACAGAGATAGAGTGAGAACAAAGAGAGAGAGAACAGACACACATAGAGAGAACACAGAGAGAGAGAACACACAGAGAAAGAGAGAACACATAGTGTGAGAGAGAACACACGCACAAACACAGAGAAACACACGCACACAGAGAACATACACAAAGAACGCACACACACAGAATACAGAGATAGAGAGAGAACACAGAGTGAGAGAGAACAGGCACAGAGAGAGAGAACACACAGAGAGAGAGAGAGAACACAGAGAGAGAGATTACACACAGAAAGAGAGAACATACACACACAGAGAACACACACACACAGAACGTACACACACAGAGTACCCAAACATACACAAAGAACACACACACACAGAATACAGACATAGAGAGAGAACACAGAGTGAGAGAGAACAGACACAAAAAGAGAGAGAACACAGAGAGAGAGATCACACACAGAAAGAGAGAACATACACACACAGAGAACACACACACAGAACACAAACACACAGAGGAACACACGCACAGAAAACACGCACGCAGAGAACACACAAACAGAGAACACACACACACAACACACACAAAAGAGAACACACACAGAGAGCACACACACACAGAATACAGAGATAGAGAGAGAACACAGAGTGAGAGAGAACAGACACACATAGAGAGAACACTGAGAGAGAGAGAACACAGAGAGAGAGAACAGAGAGAGAGAGAACAGAGAGAGAGAGTGAGAACAAACAGAGACAGACAACACAGAGAGAGAAAGAACACACACACAGAGAGAACAGAGATGGAGAGAGAACGAGAACAGAGAGAGGGAAAACACAGAGAGAGAGAGCAACAGATAGAGGGAACACAGAGAACGCAGACAGAGAACATAGAGAAACAGAACACAGAGAGAGAGAACGCAGAGAGAGAGAACACAGAGAGAGAACACACACAGAGGGAGAACACAGAGAGAGAACACAGACACACAGAGAAAATACACAAAGAACGCACACACACAGAATACAGAGATAGAGAGAGAACACAGAGTGAGAGAGAACAGACACAGAGAGAGAGAACACAGAGAGAGAGAGAGAGAGAGAACACAGAGAGAGAGATCACACACAGAAAGAGAGAACATACACACACAGAAAACACACACACACAGAACGTACACACACAGAGTACCCAAACATACACAAAGAACACACACACACAGAATACAGACATAGAGAGAGAACACAGAGTGAGAGAGAACAGACACAGAGAGAGAGAGAACACAGAGAGAGAGATCACACACAGAAAGAGAGAACATACACACACAGAGAACACACACACAGAACACAAACACACAGAGAAAACACAGAGAGAGATCACACAGAGAAAGAGAGAACACATAGAGGTAGAGAGAACACACGCACACACACAGGGAAAACACACAGAACACTAACACACAGAACATACACACCGAACACAAACACACAGAGAACACAGAGAGAGAGAGAGAACACAGAGCGTGATCACACAGAGAAAGAGAGAACACATAGAGGGAGAAAGAACACACGCACACACACAGTGAACACACACAGAGCACACAGACAGAGAAACACACACACACAGAACACGCACACATAGAACACACAAACAGAGAACACACAGAAAGAACACACACCCACGAGAACACACACAGAGAACACACACAGAATACAGAGATCGAGAGAGAACACAGAGTGAGAGAGAACACACACAGAGAGAGAGAGAACGCACAGAGAGAGAGACAACACACACACACAGAACACACAGAGAGAACACACACAGAGAGAGAACACAGAGAGAGAATACAGAGAGACAGAGAACACAGAGAGCGAGAGATCGCAGAGAGAGCGAGAACACACAGAGAGAGGGAGGACAAACAGAGAGAGGGAGAACACAGAGAGAGAAAGAACACACAAAGAGAGAGAGAACAGAGATAGAGAGAACACAGAGAGAGAGAACACACAGATAGAGAGAACACAGACAGAGAACACAGACAGAGAACATGGAGAGACAAAACACAGAGAGAAAGAACACAGAGAGAGAGAACACAGAGAGAGAGATCACACACAGAAAGAGAGAACATACACACATAGAACACACAAACAGAGAACACACAGAAAGAACACACACCCACGAGAACACACACAGAGAACACACACAGAATACAGAGATAGAGAGAGAACACAGAGTGAGAGAGAACAGACACAGAGAGAGAGAGAACGCACAGAGAGAGAGACAACACACACACACAGAACACACAGAGAGAACACACACAGAGAGAGAACACAGAGAGAGAATACAGAGAGACAGAGAACACAGAGAGCGAGAGATCGCAGAGAGAGCGAGAACACACAGAGAGAGGGAGGACAAACAGAGAGAGAGAACACAGAGAGAGAAAGAACACACAAAGAGAGAGAGAACAGAGATAGAGAGAACACAGAGAGAGAGAAAACACAGTTAGAGAGAACACAGGCAGAGAACATAGAGAAACAGAACACAGAGAGAGAGAGCGCAGAGAGAGAGAACACAGAGAGAGAATACACACAGAGGGAGAACACAGAGAGAGAACGGAGACAGAGAACATAGAGAGACAGAACACAGAGAGAGAACACAGAGAGAGAGAACTCAGAGAGAGAACACACTAACAGAGAACACAGAGAGAGAGCGAAAACACAAGCGCACACACAGAGAACACACAGAGCAAGAAGAAAACAGAGAGAGAGATCACACACAGAGAGAGAGATCATACACAGAAAGAGAGAACATGCACACAAACAGAGAACACACACACAGAAAACACACACAAGAGAACACACAGTAAGAAAACACTAAAACACAGAATACAGATATAGAGTGAGAACACAGAGTGAGAGAGAACAGACACACATAGAGAGAACACAGAGAGAGAGAACACACAGAGAGAACAGAGAGAGATCACACAGAGAAAGAGAGAACACATAGTGTGAGAGAGAACACACGCACACACGGAGAACACACACACAGAGAAACACACACACACAGAGAACATACACAAAGAACACACACACAGAATACAGAGATAGAGAGAGAACACTGCGTGAGAGAGAACAGACACACATAGAGAGAACACACAGAGAGAGAGAACACACACAGAAAGAGAGAACATACACACACAGAGAACACACACACACTGAACGCACGCACACAGAGTACCCAAGCATACACAGAGAACACACACACACAGAGAACACAGAGAGAGAGAGAGAAAACACAGAGAAAGATCACACAGAGAAAGAGAGAACACATAGAGGGAGAGAGAACACACAGAGGGAGTACACACAGAGAGAGAGAGAACACACACACAAGAACACACAGAGAGAACACACACACAGAACAGAAACACACAGAGAGAGATCACACAGAGAAAGAGAGAACACATAGAGGTAGAGAGAACACACGCACACACACAGTGAACGCACACAGAACACAAACACACAGAATACAAACACGCAGAGAACACACAGAGAGAGATAACAGAGATAGATCACACAGAGAAAGAGAGAACACATAGAGTGAGAGAGAACACACGCACACACACGGAGAACACACACACAGAGGAACACACGCACAGAAAACACGCACGCAGAGAACACACAAACAGAGAACACACACACAACACACACAAAAGAGAACACACACAGAGAGCACACACACACAGAATACAGAGATAGAGAGAGAACACAGAGTGAGAGAGAACAGACACACATAGAGAGAACACTGAGAGAGAGAGAACACAGAGAGAGAACAGAGAGAGAGTGAGAACAAACAGAGACAGACAACACAGAGAGAGAAAGAACACACACACAGAGAGAACAGAGATGGAGAGAGAACGAGAACAGAGAGAGGGAAAACACAGAGAGAGAGAGCAACAGATAGAGGGAACACAGAGAACGCAGACAGAGAACATAGAGAAACAGAACGCAGAGAGAGAGAACGCAGAGAGAGAGAACACAGAGAGAGAACACACACAGAGGGAGAACACAGAGAGAGAACACAGACACACAGAGAAAATACACAAAGAACGCACACACACAGAATACAGAGATAGAGAGAGAACACAGAGTGAGAGAGAACAGACACAGAGAGAGAGAACACAGAGAGAGAGAGAGAGAGAGAACACAGAGAGAGAGATCACACACAGAAAGAGAGAACATACACACACAGAGAACACACACACACAGAACGTACACACACAGAGTACCCAAACATACACAAAGAACACACACACACAGAATACAGACATAGAGAGAGAACACAGAGTGAGAGAGAACAGACACAGAGAGAGAGAGAACACAGAGAGAGAGATCACACACAGAAAGAGAGAACATACACACACAGAGAACACACACACAGAACACAAACACACAGAGAAAACACAGAGAGAGATCACACAGAGAAAGAGAGAACACATAGAGGTAGAGAGAACACACGCACACACACAGGGAAAACACATAGAACACTAACACACAGAACATACACACCGAACACAAACACACAGAGAACACAGAGAGAGAGAGAGAACACAGAGCGTGATCACACAGAGAAAGAGAGAACACATAGAGGGAGAAAGAACACACGCACACACACAGTGAACACACACAGAGCACACAGACAGAGAAACACACACACACAGAACACGCACACATAGAACACACAAACAGAGAACACACAGAAAGAACACACACCCACGAGAACACACACAGAGAACACACACAGAATACAGAGATCGAGAGAGAACACAGAGTGAGAGAGAACACACACAGAGAGAGAGAGAACGCACAGAGAGAGAGACAACACACACACACAGAACACACAGAGAGAACACACACAGAGAGAGAACACAGAGAGAGAATACAGAGAGACAGAGAACACAGAGAGCGAGAGATCGCAGAGAGAGCGAGAACACACAGAGAGAGGGAGGACAAACAGAGAGAGGGAGAACACAGAGAGAGAAAGAACACACAAAGAGAGAGAGAACAGAGATAGAGAGAACACAGAGAGAGAGAACACACAGATAGAGAGAACACAGACAGAGAACACAGACAGAGAACATGGAGAGACAAAACACAGAGAGAAGGAACACACACACAGAGAACACACACACAGAGAACACAGAGAGAGAACGCAGAGAACATAGAGAGACAGAACACAGAGAGAGAGAACACAGAGAGAGAGAACAAAGAGAGAGAACACACACACAGAGAACACCGAGAGCGAGAGCGAAAACACACGCGCACACACAGAGAACACACAGTGCGAGAAGAGAACAGAACACACACAGAACACACACAGAGAACACACACACAGAACACAAACATTCTATGTTCTGTATACAGATTACAGAAAACACAAACAGAGAACACAGGCACATACAGAACACACACACAAGAGAACACACACACACGGAACACACACAGAATACAGAGAAGAGCGCACACACAGAGAACACACAGAGCGAGAAGAACACAGAGAGAGTTCACACAGAGAGAGAGAGATCATACACAGAAAGAGAGAACATGCACACAAACAGAGAACACACACACAGAACACACACGCAAAGAACACACAGACAGAAAACACAAAAACACAGAATACAGAGATAGAGTGAGAACAAAGAGTGAGAGTGAACAGACACACATAGAGAGAACACATAGAGAGAGAACACACAGAGAAAAACAGAGAGAGAGATCACACAGAGAAAGAGAGAACACACGCACATAGTGTGAGAGAGAACACACGCACACACACGGAGAACACACACACAGAGCACACACACAGAGAAACACACACACACAGAACATACACAAAGAACACACACACACAGAATACAGATATAGAGAGGGAACACAGAGTGAGAGAGAACAGACACAGAGAGAGAGAGAACACAGAGAGAGAGATCACACACAGAAAGAGAGAACATACACACACAGAGAACACACACACAAACACAAACACACAGAGAACACACAGAGAGAAAACACAAAAACACAGAATACAGAGATAGAGTGAGAACAAAGAGAGAGAGAACAGACACACATAGTGAGAACACAGAGAGAGAGAACACACAGAGAAAGAGAGAACACATAGTGTGAGAGAGAACACACGCACAAACACAGAGAAACACACACACACAGAGAACATACACAAAGAACGCACACACACAGAATACAGAGATAGAGAGAGAACACAGAGTGAGAGAGAACAGGCACAGAGAGAGAGAACACACAGAGAGAGAGAGAGAACACAGGGAGAGAGATTACACACAGAAAGAGAGAACATACACACACATAGAACACACACACACAGAACGTACACACACAGAGTACCCAAACATACACAAAGAACACACACACACAGAATACAGACATAGAGAGAGAACACAGAGTGAGAGAGAACAGACACAGAAAGAGAGAGAACACAGAGAGAGAGATCACACACAGAAAGAGAGAACATACACACACAGAGAACACACACACAGAACACAAACACACAGAGAAAACACAGAGAGAGATCACACAGAGAAATAGAGAACACATAGAGGGAGAAAGAACACACGCACACACACAGTGAACACACACAGAGCACACAGACAGAGAAACACACACACACAGAACACGCACACATAGAACACACAAACAGAGAACACACAGAAAGAACACACACCCACGAGAACACACACAGAGAACACACACAGAATACAGAGATCGAAAGAGAACACAGAGTGAGAGAGAACACACACAGAGAGAGAGAGAACGCACAGAGAGAGAGACAACACACACACACAGAACACACAGAGAGAACACACACAGAGAGAGAACACAGAGAGAGAATACAGAGAGACAGAGAACACAGAGAGCGAGAGATCGCAGAGAGAGCGAGAACACACAGAGAGAGGGAGGACAAACAGAGAGAGGGAGAACACAGAGAGAGAAAGAACACACAAAGAGAGAGAGAACAGAGATAGAGAGAACACAGAGAGAGAGAACACACAGATAGAGAGAACACAGACAGAGAACACAGACAGAGAACATGGAGAGACAAAACACAGAGAGAAAGAACACACACACAGAGAACACACAGACAGAGAACACAGAGAGAGAACGCAGAGAACATAGAGAGACAGAACACAGAGAGAGAGAACACAGAGAGAAAGAACAAAGAGAGAGAACACACACACAGAGAACACCGAGAGCGAGAGCGAAAACACACGCGCACACACAGAGAACACACAGTGCGAGAAGAGAACAGAACACACACAGAACACACACAGAGAACACACACACAGAACACAAACATTCTATGTTCTGTATACAGATTACAGAAAACACAAACAGAGAACACAGGCACATACAGAACACACACACAAGAGAACACACACACAGGGAACACACACAGAATACAGAGAAGAGCGCACACACAGAGAACACACAGAGCGAGAAGAACACAGAGAGAGTTCACACAGAGAGAGAGAGATCATACACAGAAAGAGAGAACATGCACACAAACAGAGAACACACACACAGAACACACATGCAAAGAACACACAGACAGAAAACACAAAAACACAGAATACAGAGATAGAGTGAGAACAAAGAGTGAGAGTGAACAGACACACATAGAGAGAACACATAGAGAGAGAACACACAGAGAAAAACAGAGAGAGAGATCACACAGAGAAAGAGAGAACACATAGTGTGAGAGAGAACACACGCACACACACGGAGAACACACACACAGAGCACACACACAGAGAAACACTCACACACACAGAACATACACAAAGAACACACACACACAGAATACAGATATAGAGAGGGAACACAGAGTGAGAGAGAACAGACACAGAGAGAGAGAGAACACAGAGAGAGAGATCACACACAGAAAGAGAGAACATACACACACAGAGAACACACACACAGAACACAAACACACAGAGAACACACAGAGAGAAAACACAAAAACACAGAATACAGAGATAGACTGAGAACAAAGAGAGAGAGAACAGACACACATAGAGAGAACACAGAGAGAGAGAACACACAGAGAAAGAGAGAACACATAGTGTGAGAGAGAACACACGCACAAACACAGAGAAACACACACACACAGAGAACATGCACAAAGAACGCACACACACAGAATACAGAGATAGAGAGAGAACACAGTGTGAGAGAGAACAGGCACAGAGAGAGAGAACACACACAGAGAGAGAGAGAGAACACAGAGAGAGAGATTACACACAGAAAGAGAGAACATACACACACAGAGAACACACACACACAGAACGTACACACACAGAGTACCCAAACATACACAAAGAACACACACACACAGAATACAGACATAGAGAGAGAACACAGAGTGAGAGAGAACAGACACAGAAAGAGAGAGAACACAGAGAGAGAGATCACACACAGAAAGAGAGAACATACACACACAGAGAACACACACACAGAACACAAACACACAGAGAAAACACAGAGAGAGATCACACAGAGAAAGAGAGAACACATAGAGGTAGAGAGAACACACGCACACACACAGGGAAAACACACAGAACACTAACACACAGAACATACACACCGAACACAAACACACAGAGAACACAGAGAGAGAGAGAGAACACAGAGCGTGATCACACAGAGAAAGAGAGAACACATAGAGGGAGAAAGAACACACGCACACACACAGTGAACATACACAGAGCACACAGACAGTGAAACACACACACACAGAACACGCACACATAGAACACACAAACAGAGAACACACAGAAAGAACACACACCCACGAGAACACACACAGAGAACACACACAGAATACAGAGATCGAGAGAGAACACAGAGTGAGAGAGAACACACACAGAGAGAGAGAGAACGCACAGAGAGAGAGACAACACACACACACAGAACACACAGAGAGAACACACACAGAGAGAGAACACAGAGAGAGAATACAGAGAGACAGAGAACACAGAGAGCGAGAGATCGCAGAGAGAGCGAGAACACACATAGAGAGGGAGGAAAAACAGAGAGAGGGAGAACACAGAGAGAGAAAGAACACACAAAGAGAGTGAGAACAGAGATAGAGAGAACACAGAGAGAGAGAACACACAGATAGAGAGAACACAGACAGAGAACACAGACAAAGAACATGGAGAGACAAAACACAGAGAGAAAGAACACAGAGAGAGAGAACACACACACAGAGAACACATAGAGAGAACGCAGAGAACATAGAGAGACAGAACACAAAGAGAGAGAACACAGAGAGAGAGAACAAAGAGAGAGAACACACACAGAGAACACCGAGAGCGAGAGCGAAAACACACGCGCACACACACAGAGAACACAGAGAGAGAACGCAGAGAACATAGAGAGACAGAACACACAGAGAGAGAACACAGAGAGAGAAAGAACACACAAAGAGAGAGAGAACAGAGATAGAGAGAACACAGAGAGAGAGGACACACAGATAGAGAGAACACAGACAGAGAACACAGACAAAGAACATGGAGAGACAAAACACAGAGAGAAAGAACACACACACAGAGAACACACACACAGAGAACACACACACAGAGAACACATAGAGAGAACGCAGAGAACATAGAGAGACAGAACACAAAGAGAGAGAACACAGAGAGAGAACACACACACAGAGAACACATAGAGAGAACGCAGAGAACATAGAGAGACAGAACACAAAGAGAGAGAACACAGAGAGAGAGAACAAAGAGAGAGAACACACACAGAGAACACCGAGAGCGAGAGCGAAAACACACGCGCACACACACAGAGAACACACAGTGCGAGAAGAGAACAGAACACACACAGAGAACACACACAGAGAACACACACACAGAACACAAACACTCTGTGTTCTATATACAGATTACAGAAAACACAAACAGAGAACACACGCACATACAGAACACAAAGACAAGAGAACACACACACTGGAAACACACACAGAATACAGAGAAGAGCGCACACACACAGAGAACACACAGAGCGAGAAGAACACAGAGAGAGAGATCACAGAGAGAGAGAGATCATACACAGAAAGAGACAACATACACACAAACAGTGAACACACACACAGAACACACACACAAGAGAACACACAGACAGAAAACACAAAAACACAGAATACACAGATAGAGAGAGTACACAGACTGAGAGAGAACTGACTCAGAGAGAGCGAGAACACACAGAGACAGAGAGAGAACACAGAGAGAGAGATCACACACAGAAAGAGAGAACACATAGAGTGAGAGAGAATACACGCACACACGGAAACACACACAGAGAGAAACACACACACAGAAAACATGCACACACAGAACACACAAACAGAGAACACACACACACAACACACACAAAAGAGAACACACACAGAGAGCACACACAGAATACAAAGATAGAGAGAGAACACAGAGTAAGAGAGAACAGACACACATAGAGAGAACACAGAGAGACAATACAGAGAGAGAGAGAACACAGAGAGCGAGAGATCGCAGAGAGAGCGAGAACATACAGAGAGAGTGAGAACAAACAGACACAGACAACACAGAGAGAGAAAGAACACACACACAGAGAGAACAGAGATGTAGAGAGAACGAGAACAGAGAGAGAGAAAACACACAGAGAGAGAGCACACAGTTAGAGGGAACACAGAGAACGCAGACAGAGAACATAGAAAAACAGAACACAGACAGAGAGGGCGCAGAGAGAGAGAACACACACAGAGGGAGAACACAGAGAGAGAACGCAGACAGAGAACATAGACAGACAGAACACAGAGAGAGAGAACACAGAGAGAGAGAACTCAGAGAGAGAACACACACACACAGTGAATACACAGAGAGAGAGCGAAAACACAAGCGCGCACACACAGAGAACACACAGAGCAAGAAGAAAACAGAGAGAGAGATCACACAGAGAGAGAGAGATCATACACAGAAAAAGGGAACATGCACACAAGCAGAGAACACACACATAGAACACACTCACAAGAGAACACACAGACAAAAAACACAAAAACACAGAATACAGAGATAGAGAGAGAACACAGATTGAGAGAGAACAGACACACATAGAGAGTACACCGAGAGAGAGAACACAGAGAGAGAGAGAGAACAGAGAGAGAGATCACAAAGAGAAAGAGAGAACACATAGTGTGAGAGAGAACACACGCACACACACGGAGAACACACACACCGAGCACACACACAGAGAAACACACACAGATAGCACACAGACAGATACCACAAAAACACAGAATACAGAGATAGAGTGAGAACACAGAGTGAGAAAGAACAGACACACATAGAGAGAACACAGAGAGTGAGAAGACAGAGAGACAGAGAGAGAACAGTGAGAGAGATCACACAGAGAAAGAGAGAACTCATAGTGTGAGAGAGAACACACGCACACACGGAGAACACACAAACAGAGAAACCACACAGAGAAACACACACACACACACACAGACCACACACATAGAATACAGACATAGAGAGAGAACACAGAGTGAGAGAGAACAGACACAGAAAGAGAGAGAACACAGAGAGAGAGAGAGATCACACACAGAAAGAAAGAACATACACACACAGAGAACACACGCACAGAACACAAACACACAGAGAAAACACAGAGAGAGATCACACAGAGAAAGAGAGAACACATAGAGGTAGAGAGAACACACGCACACACACAGGGAAAACACACAGAACATACACACCGAACACAAACACACAGAGAACACAGAGAGAGAGAACACAGAGCGTGATCACACAGAGAAAGAGAGAACACATAGTGTGAGAGAGAACACACGCACAAACACAGAGAAACACACACACACAGAGAACATACACAAAGAACGCACACACACAGAATACAGAGATAGAGAGAGAACACAGAGTGAGAGAGAACAGACACAGAGAGAGAGAGAACACACACACACACAGAGAACACAGAGAGAGAGATCACACACAGAAAGAGAGAACATACACACACAGAGAACACACACACAGAACGCACACACACAGAGTACCCAAACATACACAGAGAACACACACACACAGAGAATACACACAGAGAGAGAACACACAGAGAGAGTACACACAGAGAGAGAGAGAGAACACACACACAAGAACACACAGAGAGAACACACACACAGAACACAAACACACAGAGAACACACAGAGAGAGATCACAAAGAGAAAGAGAGAACACATAGAGCTAGAGAGAACACACGCACACACACAGGGAACACACACAGAACACAACCACACAGAACATACACACAGAACACAAACACACAGAGAGAACAGAGAGAGAGATCATACAGAGAAAGAAAGAACACATAGTGTGAGAGAGAACACACGCACACACGGAGAACACACACAAAGAGCACACACACAGAGAAACACACACACACAGAGAACATACACTAAGAACACACACACACAGAATACAGAGAGAGAGAGAGAACACAGAGTGAGAGAGAACAGACACAGAGAGAGAGAACACAGAGAGAGAGAGAGAGAACAGAGAGAGAGATCACACACAGAAAGAGAGAACATACACACACAGAGAACACACACACACAGAACGCACACACACAGAGTACCCAAACATACACAGTGAACACACACACAGAGAACACAGAGAGAGAGAGAACACAGACAAATATCACACAGAGAAAGAGAGAACACATAGAGGGAGAAAGAACACACAGAGAGAGTACACAGAGAGAGAGAGAGAACACACACAAGAACAGACAGAGAGAACACACACACAGAACACAAACACACAGAGAACACACAGAGAGAGATCACACAGAAAAAGAGAGAACACACGCACACACACAGGGAACACACACAGAACACAAACACACAGAACATACACACAGAACACAAACACACAGAGAACACAGAGAGAGAGAGAGAGAACACAGTGCGTGATCACACAGAGAAAAAGAGAACACATAGAGGGAGAGAGAACACACGCACACACACAGTGAACACACACAGAGCACACAGAGAGAAACACACACAGAGAACACGCACACATAGAACACACAAACAGAGAACACACAGAAAGAACACACACCCACGAGAACACACACAGAGAACACACACAGAATACAGAGATCGAGAGAGAACACAGAGTGAGAGAGAACAGACACAGAGAGAGGGAGAACGCACAGTGAGAGAGAGAGAGAACACAGAGAGAGAGATTACACACAGAAAGAGAGAACATACACACACAGAGAACACACACACACAGAACGTACACACACAGAGTACCCAAACATACACAAAGACACACACACAGAATACAGACATAGAGAGAGAACACAGAGTGAGAGAGAACAGACACAGAAAGAGAGAGAACACAGAGAGAGAGATCACACACAGAAAGAGAGAACATACACACACAGAGAACACACACACAGAACACAAACACACAGAGAAAACACAGAGAGAGATCACACAGAGAAAGAGAGAACACATAGAGGTAGAGAGAACACACGCACACACACAGGGAAAACACACAGAACATACACACCGAACACAAACACACAGAGAACACAGAGAGAGAGAACACAGAGCGTGATCACACAGAGAAAGAGAGAACACATAGTGTGAGAGAGAACACACGCACAAACACAGAGAAACACACACACACAGAGAACATACACAAAGAACGCACACACACAGAATACAGAGATAGAGAGAGAACACAGAGTGAGAGAGAACAGACACAGAGAGAGAGAGAACACACACACACAGAGAACACAGAGAGAGAGATCACACACAGAAAGAGAGAACATACACACACAGAGAACACACACACACAGAACGCACACACACAGAGTACCCAAACATACACAGAGAACACACACACACAGAGAACACACACAGAGAGAGAACACACAGAGAGAGTACACACAGAGAGAGAGAGAGAACACACACACAAGAACACACAGAGAGAACACACACACAGAACACAAACACACAGAGAACACACAGAGAGAGATCACAAAGAGAAAGAGAGAACACATAGAGCTAGAGAGAACACACGCACACACACAGGGAACACACACAGAACACAACCACACAGAACATACACACAGAACACAAACACACAGAGAGAACAGAGAGAGAGATCATACAGAGAAAGAGAGAACACATAGTGTGAGAGAGAACACACGCACACACGGAGAACACACACAAAGAGCACACACACAGAGAAACACACACACACACAGAGAACATACACTAAGAACACACACACACAGAATACAGAGATAGAGAGAGAACACAGAGTGAGAGAGAACAGACACAGAGAGAGAGAACACAGAGAGAGAGAGAGAGAGAGAACAGAGAGAGAGATCACACACAGAAAGAGAGAACATACACACACAGAGAACACACACACACAGAACGCACACACACAGAGTACCCAAACATACACAGTGAACACACACACAGAGAACACAGAGAGAGAGAGAACACAGACAAATATCACACAGAGAAAGAGAGAACACATAGAGGGAGAAAGAACACACAGAGAGAGTACACAGAGAGAGAGAGAGAACACACACAAGAACAGACAGAGAGAACACACACACAGAACACAAACACACAGAGAACACACAGAGAGAGATCACACAGAAAAAGAGAGAACACACGCACACACACAGGGAACACACACAGAACACAAACACACAGAACATACACACAGAACACAAACACACAGAGAACACAGAGAGAGAGAGAGAGAACACAGTGCGTGATCACACAGAGAAAAAGAGAACACATAGAGGGAGAGAGAACACACGCACACACACAGTGAACACACACAGAGCACACAGAGAGAAACACACACAGAGAACACGCACACATAGAACACACAAACAGAGAACACACAGAAAGAACACACACCCACGAGAACACACACAGAGAACACATACAGAATACAGAGATCGAGAGAGAACACAGAGTGAGAGAGAACAGACACAGAGAGAGGGAGAACGCACAGTGAGAGAGATAACACACACACACAGAACACACAGAGAGAACACACACAGAGAGAGAACACAGAGAGAGAAGACAGAGAGACAGAGAACACAGAGAGCGAGAGATCGCAGAGAGAGCGAGAACACACAGAGAGAGGGAGGACAAACAGAGAGAGGGAGAACACAGAGAGAGAAAGAACACACAAAGAGAGAGAGAACAGAGATAGAGAGAACACAGAGAGAGAGAACACACAGATAGAGAGAACACAGAGAACGCAGACAGAGAACATAGAGAAACAGAACGCAGAGAGAGAGAACGCAGAGAGAGAGAACACAGAGAGAGAACACACACAGAGGGAGAACACAGAGAGAGAACACAGACACACAGAGAAAATACACAAAGAACGCACACACACAGAATACAGAGATAGAGAGAGAACACAGAGTGAGAGAGAACAGACTCAGAGAGAGAGAACACAGAGAGAGAGAACACACAGATAGAGAGAACACAGAGAGAGAACACACACACAGACAACACAGAGAGAGAACGCAGAGAACATAGAGAGACAGAACACACAGAGAGAGAACACAGAGAGAGAGAACAAAGAGAGAGAACACACACACAGATAACACCGAGAGCGAGAGCGAAAACACACGCGCACACACAGAGAACACACAGTGCGAGAAGAGAACAGAACACACACAGAACACACACAGAGAACACACACACAGAACACAAACATTCTATGTTCTGTATACAGATGACAGAAAACACAAACAGAGAACACACGCACATACAGAACACACACATAAGAGAACACACACACAGGGAACACACAGAGCGAGAAGAACACAGAGAGAGTTCACAGAGAGAGAGAGAGAGATCATACACAGAAAGAGAGAACATGCACACAAACAGAGAACACACACACAGAACACACACACAAAGAACACACAGACAGAAAACACAAAAACACAGAATACAGAGATAGAGTGAGAACAAAGAGTGAGAGAGAACAGACACACATAGAGAGAACACATAGAGAGAGAACACACAGAGAAAAACAGAGAGAGAGATCACACAGAGAAAGAGAGAACACATAGTGTGAGAGAGAACACACGCACACACACGGAGAACACACACACAGAGCACACACACAGAGAAACACACACACACACAGAACATACACAAAGAACACACACACACAGAATACAGATATAGAGAGGGAACACAGAGTGAGAGAGAACAGGCACAGAGAGAGAGAGAACACAGAGAGAGAGAACACACAGAGAGAACAGAGAGAGAGATCACACAGAGAAAGAGAGAACACATAGTGTGAGAGAGAACACACGCACAAACACAGAGAAACACACACACAAAGAGAGAACATGCACAAAGAACGCACACACACAGAATACAGAGATAGAGAGAGAACACAGTGTGAGAGAGAACAGACACAGAGAGAGAGAACACACACAGAGAGAGAGAGAGAACACAGAGAGAGAGATTACACACAGAAAGAGAGAACATACACACACAGAGAACACACACACACAGAACGTACACACACAGAGTACCCAAACATACACAAAGAACACACACACACAGAATACAGACATAGAGAGAGAACACAGAGTGAGAGAGAACAGACACAGAAAGAGAGAGAACACAGAGAGAGAGATCACACACAGAAAGAAAGAACATACACACACAGAGAACACACACACAGAACACAAACACACAGAGAAAACACAGAGAGAGATCACACAGAGAAAGAGAGAACACATAGAGGTAGAGAGAACACACGCACACACACAGGGAAAACACACAGAACACTAACACACAGAACATACACACCGAACACAAACACACAGAGAACACAGAGAGAGAGAGAGAACACAGAGCGTGATCACACAGAGAAAGAGAGAACACATAGAGGGAGAAAGAACACACGCACACACACAGTGAACACACACAGAGCACACAGACAGAGAAACACACACACACAGAACACGCACACATAGAACACACAAACAGAGAACACACAGAAAGAACACACACCCACGAGAACACACACAGAGAACACACACAGAATACAGAGATAGAGAGAGAACACAGAGTGAGAGAGAACAGACACACATAGAGAGTACACCGAGAGAGAGAACACAGAGAGAGAGAGAGAACAGAGAGAGAGATCACAAAGAGAAAGAGAGAACACATAGTGTGAGAGAGAACACACGCACACACACGGAGAACACACACACCGAGCACACACACAGAGAAACACACACACAGATAGCACACAGACAAATACCACAAAAACACAGAATACAGAGATAGAGTGAGAACACAGAGTGAGAAAGAACAGACACACATAGAGAGAACACAGAGAGTGAGAACACAGAGAGCCAGAGAGAGAACAGTGAGAGAGATCACAGAGAGAAAGAGAGAACTCATAGTGTGAGAGAGAACACACGCACACACACAGGGAAAACACACACAGAGAAACCACACAGAGAAACACACACACAGAGACCACACACATAGAATACAGACATAGAGAGAGAACACTGAGTGAGAGAGAACAGACACAGAGAGAGAGAGAACACACACACACACACAGAGAGAACACAGAGAGAGAGATCACACACAGAAAGATAGAACATACACACACATAGAACACACAAACAGAGAACACACAGAAAGAACACACACCCACGAGAACACACACAGAGAACACACACAGAATACAGAGATAGAGAGAGAACACAGAGTGAGAGAGAACAGACACAGAGAGAGAGAGAACGCACAGAGAGAGAGACAACACACACACACAGAACACACACAGAGAACACACACAGAATACAGAGATAGAGAGAGAACACAGAGTGAGAGAGAACACACACAGAGAGAGAACACAGAGAGAGAATACAGAGAGACAGAGAACACAGAGAGCGAGAGATCGCAGAGAGAGCGAGAACACACAGAGAGAGGGAGGACAAACAGAGAGAGGGAGAACACAGAGAGAGAAAGAACACACAAAGAGAGAGAGAACAGAGATAGAGAGAACACAGAGAGAGAGAACACACAGATAGAGAGAACACAGACAGAGAACACAGACAGAGAACATGGAGAGACAAAACACAGAGAGAAAGAACACAGAGAGAGAGAACACAGAGAGAGAACACACACACAGACAACACAGAGAGAGAACGCAGAGAACATAGAGAGACAGAACACAGAGAGAGAGAACACAGAGAGAGAGAACAAAGAGAGAGAACACACACACAGAGAACACCGAGAGCGAGAGCGAAAACACACGCGCACACACAGAGAACACACAGTGCGAGAAGAGAACAGAACACACACAGAACACACATAGAGAACACACACACAGAACACAAACATTCTATGTTCTGTATACAGATGACAGAAAACACAAACAGAGAACACACGCACATACAGAACACACACATAAGAGAACACACACACAGGGAACACACAGAGCGAGAAGAACACAGAGAGAGTTCACACAGAGAGAGAGAGATCATACACAGAAAGAGAGAACATGCACACAAACAGAGAACACACACACAGAACACACACACAAAGAACACACAGACAGAAAACACAAAAAGACAGAATACAGAGATAGAGTGAGAACAAAGAGTGAGAGAGAACAGACACACATAGAGAGAACACATAGAGAGAGAACACACAGAGAAAAACAGAGAGAGAGATCACACAGAGAAAGAGAGAACACATAGTGTGAGAGAGAACACACGCACACACACGGAGAACACACACACAGAGCACACACACAGAGAAACACACACACACAGAACATACACAAAGAACACACACACACAGAATACAGATATAGAGAGGGAACACAGAGTGAGAGAGAACAGGCACAGAGAGAGAGAGAACACAGAGAGAGAGAACACACAGAGAGAACAGAGAGAGATCACACAGAGAAAGAGAGAACACATAGTGTGAGAGAGAACACACGCACAAACACAGAGAAACACACACACACAGAGAGAACATGCACAAAGAACGCACACACACAGAATACAGAGATAGAGAGAGAACACAGTGTGAGAGAGAACAGACACAGAGAGAGAGATTACACACAGAAAGAGAGAACATACACACACAGAGAACACACACACACAGAACGTACACACACAGAGTACCCAAACATACACAAAGAACACACACACACAGAATACAGACATAGAGAGAGAACACAGAGTGAGAGAGAACAGACACAGAAAGAGAGAGAACACAGAGAGAGAGATCACACACAGAAAGAGAGAACATACACACACAGAGAACACACACACAGAACACAAACACACAGAGAAAACACAGAGAGAGATCACACAGAGAAAGAGAGAACACATAGAGGTAGAGAGAACACACGCACACACACAGGGAAAACACACAGAACACTAACACACAGAACATACACACCGAACACAAACACACAGAGAACACAGAGAGAGAGAGAGAACACAGAGCGTGATCACACAGAGAAAGAGAGAACACATAGAGGGAGAAAGAACACACGCACACACACAGTGAACACACACAGAGCACACAGACAGAGAAACACACACACACAGAACACGCACACATAGAACACACAAACAGAGAACACACAGAAAGAACACACACCCACGAGAACACACACAGAGAACACACACAGAATACAGAGATAGAGAGAGAACACAGAGTGAGAGAGAACAGACACACATAGAGAGAACACTGAGAGAGAGAGTGAGAACAAACAGAGACAGACAACACAGAGAGAGAAAGAACACACACACAGAGAGAACAGAGATGGAGAGAGAACGAGAACAGAGAGAGGGAAAACACAGAGAGAGAGAGCAACAGATAGAGGGAACACAGAGAACGCAGACAGAGAACATAGAGAAACAGAACGCAGAGAGAGAGAACGCAGAGAGAGAGAACACAGAGAGAGAACACACACAGAGGGAGAACACAGAGAGAGAACACAGACACACAGAGAAAATACACAAAGAACGCACACACACAGAATACAGAGATAGAGAGAGAACACAGAGTGAGAGAGAACAGACTCAGAGAGAGAGAACACAGAGAGAGAGAACACACAGATAGAGAGAACACAGAGAGAGAACACACACACAGACAACTCAGAGAGAGAACGCAGAGAACATAGAGAGACAGAACACACAGAGAGAGAACACAGAGAGAGAGAACAAAGAGAGAGAACACACACACAGATAACACCGAGAGCGAGAGCGAAAACACACGCGCACTCACAGAGAACACACAGTGCGAGAAGAGAACAGAACACACACAGAACACACACAGAGAACACACACACAGAACACAAACATTCTATGTTCTGTATACAGATGACAGAAAACACAAACAGAGAACACTCGCACATACAGAACACACACATAAGAGAACACACACACAGGGAACACACAGAGCGAGAAGAACACAGAGAGAGTTCACACAGAGAGAGAGAGATCATACACAGAAAGAGAGAACATGCACACAAACAGAGAACACACACACAGAACACACACACAAAGAACACACAGACAGAAAACACAAAAACACAGAATACAGAGATAGAGTGAGAACAAAGAGTGAGAGAGAACAGACACACATAGAGAGAACACATAGAGAGAGAACACACAGAGAAAAACAGAGAGAGAGATCACACAGAGAAAGAGAGAACACATAGTGTGAGAGAGAACACACGCACACACACGGAGAACACACACACAGAGCACACACACAGAGAAACACACACACACACAGAACATACACAAAGAACACACACACACAGAATACAGATATAGAGAGGGAACACAGAGTGAGAGAGAACAGGCACAGAGAGAGAGAGAACACAGAGAGAGAGAACACACAGAGAGAACAGAGAGAGAGATCACACAGAGAAAGAGAGAACACATAGTGTGAGAGAGAACACACGCACACACACGGAGAACACACACGCCGAGCACACACACAGAGAAACACACAGACAGATACCACAAAAACACAGAATACAGAGATAGAGTGAGAACACAGAGTGAGAAAGAACAGACACACATAGAGAGAACACAGAGAGTGAGAACACAGAGAGACAGAGAGAGAACAGTGAGAGAGATCACAGAGAGAAAGAGAGAACTCATAGTGTGAGAGAGAACACACGCACACACACGGAGAACACACACACAGAGAAACCACACAGAGAAACACACACACAGAGACCACACACATAGAATACAGACATAGAGAGAGAACACTGAGTGAGAGAGAACAGACACAGAGAGAGAGAGAACACACACACACACAGAGAGAGAACACAGAGAGAGAGATCACACACAGAAAGAGAGAACATACACACACATAGAACACACAAACAGAGAACACACAGAAAGAACACACACCCACGAGAACACACACAGAGAACACACACAGAATACAGAGATAGAGAGAGAACACAGAGTGAGAGAGAACAGACACAGAGAGAGAGAGAACGCACAGAGAGAGAGACAACACACACACACAGAACACACAGAGAGAACACACACAGAGAGAGAACACAGAGAGAGAATACAGAGAGACAGAGAACACAGAGAGCGAGAGATCGCAGAGAGAGCGAGAACACACAGAGAGAGGGAGGACAAACAGAGAGAGAGAACACAGAGAGAGAAAGAACACACAAAGAGAGAGAGAACAGAGATAGAGAGAACACAGAGAGAGAGAAAACACAGTTAGAGAGAACACAGGCAGAGAACATAGAGAAACAGAACACAGAGAGAGAGAGCGCAGAGAGAGAGAACACAGAGAGAGAACACACACAGAGGGAGAACACAGAGAGAGAACGGAGACAGAGAACATAGAGAGACAGAACACAGAGAGAGAACACAGAGAGAGAGAACTCAGAGAGAGAACACACTAACAGAGAACACAGAGAGAGAGCGAAAACACAAGCGCACACACAGAGAACACACAGAGCAAGAAGAAAACAGAGAGAGAGATCACACACAGAGAGAGAGATCATACACAGAAAGAGAGAACATGCACACAAACAGAGAACACACACACAGAACACACACACAAGAGAACACACAGTAAGAAAACACTAAAACACAGAATACAGATATAGAGTGAGAACACAGAGTGAGAGAGAACAGACACACATAGAGAGAACACAGAGAGAGAGAACACACAGAGAGAACAGAGAGAGATCACACAGAGAAAGAGAGAACACATAGTGTGAGAGAGAACACACGCACACACGGAGAACACACACACAGAGAAACACACACACACACAGAGAACATACACAAAGAACACACACACAGAACACAGAGATAGAGAGAGAACACTGCGTGAGAGAGAACAGACACACATAGAGAGAACACAGAGAGAGAGAGAACACAGAGAAAGAGAGAACAGAGAGAGAGATCACACACAGAAAGAGAGAACATACACACACAGAGAACACACACACACTGAACGCACACACACAGAGTACCCAAGCATACACAGAGAACACACACACACAGAGAACACAGAGAGAGAGAGAGAACACAGAGAAAGAGAGAACACATAGAGGGAGAGAGAACACACAGAGGGAGTACACACAGAGAGAGAGAGAACACACACACAAGAACACACAGAGAGAACACACACACAGAACAGAAACACACAGAGAGAGATCACACAGAGAAAGAGAGAACACATAGAGGTAGAGAGAACACACGCACACACACAGGGAACACAAACAGAACACAAACACACAGAATACAAACACGCAGAGAACACACAGAGAGAGATAACAGAGATAGATCACACAGAGAAAGAGAGAACACATAGAGTGAGAGAGAACACACGCACACACACGGAGAACACACACACAGAGAAACACACGCACAGAAAACACGCACGCAGGGTACACACAAACAGAGAACACACACACACAACACACACAAAAGAGAACACACACAGAGAGCACACACACACAGAATACAGAGATAGAGAGAGAACACAGAGTGAGAGAGAACAGACACACATAGAGAGAACACTGAGAGAGAGAGAACACAGAGAGAGAGAACAGAGAGAGAGAGTGAGAACAAACAG
The DNA here is from genome assembly GCF_047496795.1 of Chiloscyllium punctatum. Taxonomy (NCBI): domain Eukaryota; kingdom Metazoa; phylum Chordata; class Chondrichthyes; order Orectolobiformes; family Hemiscylliidae; genus Chiloscyllium; species Chiloscyllium punctatum. The sequence goes on along the minus strand of NC_092757.1, from coordinate 39,141,294 downwards.
AGACAGACAACACAGAGAGAGAAAGAACACACACACAGAGAGAACAGAGATGGAGAGAGAACGAGAACAGAGAGAGGGAAAACACAGAGAGAGAGAGCAACAGATAGAGGGAACACAGAGAACGCAGACAGAGAACATAGAGAAACAGAACGCAGAGAGAGAGAACGCAGACAGAGAGAACACAGAGAGAGAACACACACAGAGGGAGAACACAGAGAGAGAACACAGACACACAGAGAAAATACACAAAGAACGCACACACACAGAATACAGAGATAGAGAGAGAACAAGAGTGAGAGAGAACAGACACAGAGAGAGAGAACACAGAGAGAGAGAGAGAACACAGAGAGAGAGATCACACACAGAAAGAGAGAACATACACACACAGAGAACACACACACACAGAACGTACACACACAGAGTACCCAAACATACACAAAGAACACACACACACAGAATACAGAAATAGAGAGAGAACACAGAGAAAACACAGAGAGAGATCACACAGAGAAAGAGAGAACACATAGAGGTAGAGAGAACACACGCACACACACAGGGAAAACACACAGAACACTAACACACAGAACATACACACCGAACACAAACACACAGAGAACACAGAGAGAGAGAGAGAACACAGAGCGTGATCACACAGAGAAAGAGAGAACACATAGAGGGAGAAAGAACACACGCACACACAGTGAACACACACAGAGCACACAGACAGAGAAACACACACACACAGAACACGCACACATAGAACACACAAACAGAGAACACACAGAAAGAACACACACCCACGAGAACACACACAGAGAACACACACAGAATACAGAGATAGAGAGAGAACACAGAGTGAGAGAGAACAGACACACATAGAGAGTACACCGAGAGAGAGAACACAGAGAGAGAGAGAGAACAGAGAGAGAGATCACAAAGAGAAAGAGAGAACACATAGTGATAGAGAGAACACACGCACACACACGGAGAACACACACACCGAGCACACACACAGAGAAACACACACACAGATAGCACACAGACAGATAACACAAAAACACAGAATACAGAGATAGAGTGAGAACACAGAGTGAGAAAGAACAGACACACATAGAGAGTACACCGAGAGAGAGAACACAGAGAGAGAGAGAGAACAGAGAGAGAGATCACAAAGAGAAAGAGAGAACACATAGTGATAGAGAGAACACACGCACACACACGGAGAACACACACACCGAGCACACACACAGAGAAACACACACACAGATAGCACACAGACAGATAACACAAAAACACAGAATACAGAGATAGAGTGAGAACACAGAGTGAGAAAGAACAGACACACATAGAGAGAACACAGAGAGTGAGAACACAGAGAGACAGAGAGAGAACAGTGAGAGAGATCACAGAGAGAAAGAGAGAACTCATAGTGTGAGAGAGAACACACGCACACACACGGAGAACACACACACAGAGAAACCACACAGAGAAACACACACAGAGACCACACACATAGAATACAGACATAGAGAGAGAACACTGAGTGAGAGAGAACAGACACAGAGAGAGAGAGAACGCACAGAGAGAGAGAGACAACACACACACACCGAACACACAGAGAGAACACACACAGAGAACACAGAGAGAGAATACAGAGAGACAGAGAACACAGAGCGCGAGAGATCGCAGAGAGAGCGAGAACACACAGAGAGAGGGAGGACAAACAGAGAGAGAGAACACAGAGAGAGAAAGAACACACAAAGAGAGAGAGAACAGAGATAGAGAGAACCCAGAGAGAGAGAAAACACAGTTAGAGAGAACACAGGCAGAGAACATAGAGAACCAGAACACAGAGAGAGAGAGCGCAGAGAGAGAGAACACAGAGAGAGAACACACACAGAGGGAGAACACAGAGAGAGAACGGAGACAGAGAACATAGAGAGACAGAACACAGAGAGAGAACACAGAGAGAGAGAACTCAGAGAGAGAACACACTAACAGAGAACACAGAGAGAGAGCGAAAACACAAGCGCACACACAGAGAACACACAGAGCAAGAAGAAAACAGAGAGAGAGATCACACACAGAGAGAGAGATCATACACAGAAAGAGAGAACATGCACACAAACAGAGAACACACACACAGAACACACACACAAGAGAACACACAGTAAGAAAACACTAAAACACAGAATACAGATATAGAGTGAGAACACAGAGTGAGAGAGAACAGACACACATAGAGAGAACACAGAGAGAGAGAACACACAGAGAGAACAGAGAGAGATCACACAGAGAAAGAGAGAACACATAGTGTGAGAGAGAACACACGCACACACGGAGAACACACACACAGAGAAACACACACACACACAGAGAACATACACAAAGAACACACACACAGAATACAGAGATAGAGAGAGAACACTGCGTGAGAGAGAACAGACACACATAGAGAGAACACACAGAGAGAGAGAACACAGAGAGAGAGAGAACAGAGAGAGAGATCACACACAGAAAGAGAGAACATACACACACAGAGAACACACACACACTGAACGCACACACACAGAGTACCCAAGCATACACAGAGAACACACACACACAGAGAACACAGAGAGAGAGAGAGAACACAGAGAAAGATCACACAGAGAAAGAGAGAACACATAGAGGGAGAGAGAACACACAGAGGGAGTACACACAGAGAGAGAGAGAACACACACACAAGAACACACAGAGAGAACACACACACAGAACAGAAACACACAGAGAGAGATCACACAGAGAAAGAGAGAACACATAGAGGTAGAGAGAACACACGCACACACACAGGAAACACACACAGAACACAAACACACAGAATACAAACACGCAGAGAACACACAGAGAGAGATAACAGAGATAGATCACACAGAGAAAGAGAGAACACATAGAGTGAGAGAGAACACACGCACACACACGGAGAACACACACACAGAGAAACACACGCACAGAAAACATGCACGCAGAGAACACACAAACAGAGAACACACACACACAACACACACAAAAGAGAACACACACAGAGAGCACACACACACAGAATACAGAGATAGAGAGAGAACACAGAGTGAGAGAGAACAGACACACATAGAGAGAACACTGAGAGAGAGAGAACACAGAGAGAGAGAACGGAGAGAGAGAGTGAGAACAAACAGAGACAGACAACACAGAGAGAGAAAGAACACACACACAGAGAGAACAGAGATGGAGAGAGAACGAGAACAGAGAGAGGGAAAACACAGAGAGAGAGAGAGCAACAGATAGAGGGAACACAGAGAACGCAGACAGAGAACATAGAGAAACAGAACGCAGAGAGAGAACGCAGAGAGAGAGAACACAGAGAGAGAACACACACAGAGGGAGAACACACAGAGAGAACACAGACACACAGAGAAAATACACAAAGAACGCACACACACAGAATACAGAGATAGAGAGAGAACACAGAGTGAGAGAGAACAGACTCAGAGAGAGAGAACACAGAGAGAGAGAACACACAGATAGAGAGAACACAGAGAGAGAACACACACACAGACAACACAGAGAGAGAACGCAGAGAACATAGAGAGACAGAACACACAGAGAGAGAACACAGAGAGAGAGAACAAAGAGAGAGAACACACACACAGATAACACCGAGAGCGAGAGCGAAAACACACGCGCACACACAGAGAACACACAGTGCGAGAAGAGAACAGAACACACACAGAACACACACAGAGAACACACACACAGAACACAAACATTCTATGTTCTGTATACAGATGACAGAAAACACAAACAGAGAACACACGCACATACAGAACACACACATAAGAGAACACACACACAGGGAACACACAGAGCGAGAAGAACACAGAGAGAGTTCACAGAGAGAGAGAGAGAGATCATACACAGAAAGAGAGAACATGCACACAAACAGAGAACACACACACAGAACACACACACAAAGAACACACAGACAGAAAACACAAAAACACAGAATACAGAGATAGAGTGAGAACAAAGAGTGAGAGAGAACAGACACACATAGAGAGAACACATAGAGAGAGAACACACAGAGAAAAACAGAGAGAGAGATCACACAGAGAAAGAGAGAACACATAGTGTGAGAGAGAACACACGCACACACACGGAGAACACACACACAGAGCACACACACAGAGAAACACACACACACACAGAGCACACACACAGAGAAACACACACACACACAGAACATACACAAAGAACACACACACACAGAATACAGATATAGAGAGGGAACACAGAGTGAGAGAGAACAGGCACAGAGAGAGAGAGAACACAGAGAGAGAGAACACACAGAGAGAACAGAGAGAGATCACACAGAGAAAGAGAGAACACATAGTGTGAGAGAGAACACACGCACAAACACAGAGAAACACACACACACAGAGAGAACATGCACAAAGAACGCACACACACAGAATACAGAGATAGAGAGAGAACACAGTGTGAGAGAGAACAGACACAGAGAGAGAGAACACACAGAGAGAGAGAGAGAGAACACAGAGAGAGAGATTACACACAGAAAGAGAGAACATACACACACAGAGAACACACACACACAGAACGTACACACACAGAGTACCCAAACATACACAAAGAACACACACACACAGAATACAGACATAGAGAGAGAACACAGAGTGAGAGAGAACAGACACAGAAAGAGAGAGAACACAGAGAGAGAGATCACACACAGAAAGAAAGAACATACACACACAGAGAACACACACACAGAACACAAACACACAGAGAAAACACAGAGAGAGATCACACAGAGAAAGAGAGAACACATAGAGGTAGAGAGAACACACGCACACACACAGGGAAAACACACAGAACACTAACACACAGAACATACACACCGAACACAAACACACAGAGAACACAGAGAGAGAGAGAGAACACAGAGCGTGATCACACAGAGATAGAGAGAACACATAGAGGGAGAAAGAACACACGCACACACACAGTGAACACACACAGAGCACACAGACAGAGAAACACACACACACAGAACACGCACACATAGAACACACAAACAGAGAACACACAGAAAGAACACACACCCACGAGAACACACACAGAGAACACACACAGAATACAGAGATAGAGAGAGAACACAGAGTGAGAGAGAACAGACACACATAGAGAGTACACCGAGAGAGAGAACACACAGAGAGAGAGAGAACAGAGAGAGAGATCACAAAGAGAAAGAGAGAACACATAGTGTGAGAGAGAACACACGCACACACACGGAGAACACACACACCGAGCACACACACAGAGAAACACACACACAGATAGCACACAGACAGATAACACAAAAACATAGAATACAGAGATAGAGTGAGAACACAGAGTGAGAAAGAACAGACACACATAGAGAGAACACAGAGAGTGAGAACACAGAGAGACAGAGAGAGAACAGTGAGAGAGATCACAGAGAGAAAGAGAGAACTCATAGTGTGAGAGAGAACACACGCACACACACGGAGAACACACACACAGAGAAACCACACAGAGAAACACACACACAGAGACCACACAAATAGAATACAGACATAGAGAGAGAACACTGAGTGAGAGAGAACAGACACAGAGAGAGAGAGAACACACACACACACAGAGAGAGAACACAGAGAGAGAGATCACACACAGAAAGAGAGAACATACACACACATAGAACACACAGAGAACACACAGAAAGAACACACACCCACGAGAACACACACAGAGAACACACACAGAATACAGAGATAGAGAGAGAACACAGAGTGAGAGAGAACAGACACAGAGAGAGAGAGAACGCACAGAGAGAGAGACAACACACACACACAGAACACACAGAGAGAACACACACAGAGAGAGAACACAGAGAGAGAATACAGAGAGACAGAGAACACAGAGAGCGAGAGATCGCAGAGAGAGCGAGAACACACAGAGAGAGGGAGGACAAACAGAGAGAGAGAACACAGAGAGAGAAAGAACACACAAAGAGAGAGAGAACAGAGATAGAGAGAACACAGAGAGAGAGAAAACACAGTTAGAGAGAACACAGGCAGAGAACATAGAGAAACAGAACACAGAGAGAGAGAGCGCAGAGAGAGAGAACACAGAGAGAGAACACACACAGAGGGAGAACACAGAGAGAGAACGCAGACAGAGAACATAGAGAGACAGAACACAGAGAGAGAACACAGAGAGAGAGAACTCAGAGAGAGAACACACTAACAGAGAACACAGAGAGAGAGCGAAAACACAAGCGCACACACAGAGAACACACAGAGCAAGAAGAAAACAGAGAGAGAGATCACACACAGAGAGAGAGATCATACACAGAAAGAGAGAACATGCACACAAACAGAGAACACACACACAGAACACACACACAAGAGAACACACAGTAAGAAAACACTAAAACACAGAATACAGATATAGAGTGAGAACACAGAGTGAGAGAGAACAGACACACATAGAGAGAACACAGAGAGAGAGAACACACAGAGAGAACAGAGAGAGATCACACAGAGAAAGAGAGAACACATAGTGTGAGAGAGAACACACGCACACACGGAGAACACACACACAGAGAAACACACACACACAGAGAACATACACAAAGAACACACACACAGAATACAGAGATAGAGAGAGAACACTGCGTGAGAGACAACAGACACACATAGAGAGAACACACAGAGAGAGAGAACACACACAGAAAGAGAGAACATACACACACAGAGAACACACACACTGAACGCACACACACAGAGTACCCAAGCATACACAGAGAACACAGACACAGAGAGAACACAGAGAGAGAGAGAAAACACAGAGAAAGATCACACAGAGAAAGAGAGAACACATAGAGGGAGAGAGAACACACAGAGGGAGTACACACAGAGAGAGAGAGAACACACACACAAGAACACACAGAGAGAACACACACACAGAACAGAAACACACAGAGAGAGATCACACAGAGAAAGAGAGAACACATAGAGGTAGAGAGAACACACGCACACACACAGGGAACGCACACAGAACACAAACACACAGAATACAAACACGCAGAGAACACACAGAGAGAGATAACAGAGATAGATCACACAGAGAAAGAGAGAACACATAGAGTGAGAGAGAACACACGCACACACACGGAGAACACAAACACAGAGGAACACACGCACAGAAAACACGCACGCAGAGAACACACAAACAGAGAACACACACACACAACACACACAAAAGAGAACACACACAGAGAGCACACACACACAGAATACAGAGATAGAGAGAGAACACAGAGTGAGAGAGAACAGACACACATAGAGAGAACACTGAGAGAGAGAGAACACAGAGAGAGAGAACAGAGAGAGAGAGTGAGAACAAACAGAGACAGACAACACAGAGAGAGAAAGAACACACACACAGAGAGAACAGAGATGGAGAGAGAACGAGAACAGAGAGAGGGAAAACACAGAGAGAGAGAGCAACAGATAGAGGGAACACAGAGAACGCAGACAGAGAACATAGAGAAACAGAACGCAGAGAGAGAGAACGCAGACAGAGAGAACACAGAGAGAGAACACACACAGAGGGAGAACACAGAGAGAGAACACAGACACACAGAGAAAATACACAAAGAACGCACACACACAGAATACAGAGATAGAGAGAGAACACAGAGTGAGAGAGAACAGACTCAGAGAGAGAGAACACACAGAGAGAGAGAGAGAGAACACAGAGAGAGAGATCACACACAGAAAGAGAGAACATACACACACAGAGAACACACACACACAGAACGTACACACACAGAGTACCCAAACATACACAAAGAACACACACACACAGAATACAGACATAGAGAGAGAACACAGAGTGAGAGAGAACAGACACAGAGAGAGAGAGAACACAGAGAGAGAGATCACACACAGAAAGAGAGAACATACACACACAGAGAACACACACACAGAACACAAACACACAGAGAAAACACAGAGAGAGATCACACAGAGAAAGAGAGAACACATAGAGGTAGAGAGAACACACGCACACACACAGGGAAAACACACAGAACACTAACACACAGAACATACACACCGAACACAAACACACAGAGAACACAGAGAGAGAGAGAGAACACAGAGCGTGATCACACAGAGAAAGAGAGAACACATAGAGGGAGAAAGAACACACGCACACACACAGTGAACACACACAGAGCACACAGACAGAGAAACACACACACACAGAACACGCACACATAGAACACACAAACAGAGAACACACAGAAAGAACACACACCCACGAGAACACACACAGAGAACACACACAGAATACAGAGATAGAGAGAGAACACAGAGTGAGAGAGAACACACACAGAGAGAGAGAGAACGCACAGAGAGAGAGACAACACACACACACAGAACACACAGAGAGAACACACACAGAGAGAGAACACAGAGAGAGAATACAGAGAGACAGAGAACACAGAGAGCGAGAGATCGCAGAGAGAGCGAGAACACACAGAGAGAGGGAGGACAAACAGAGAGAGGGAGAACACAGAGAGAGAAAGAACACACAAAGAGAGAGAGAACAGAGATAGAGAGAACACAGAGAGAGAGAACACACAGATAGAGAGAACACAGACAGAGAACACAGACAGAGAACATGGAGAGACAAAACACAGAGAGAAAGAACACAGAGAGAGAGAACACAGAGAGAGAGATCACACACAGAAAGAGAGAACATACACACATAGAACACACAAACAGAGAACACACAGAAAGAACACACACCCACGAGAACACACACAGAGAACACACACAGAATACAGAGATAGAGAGAGAACACAGAGTGAGAGAGAACAGACACAGAGAGAGAGAGAACGCACAGAGAGAGAGACAACACACACACACAGAACACACAGAGAGAACACACACAGAGAGAGAACACAGAGAGAGAATACAGAGAGACAGAGAACACAGAGAGCGAGAGATCGCAGAGAGAGCGAGAACACACAGAGAGAGGGAGGACAAACAGAGAGAGAGAACACAGAGAGAGAAAGAACACACAAAGAGAGAGAGAACAGAGATAGAGAGAACACAGAGAGAGAGAAAACACAGTTAGAGAGAACACAGGCAGAGAACATAGAGAAACAGAACACAGAGAGAGAGAGCGCAGAGAGAGAGAACACAGAGAGAGAACACACACAGAGGGAGAACACAGAGAGAGAACGCAGACAGAGAACATAGAGAGACAGAACACAGAGAGAGAACACAGAGAGAGAGAACTCAGAGAGAGAACACACTAACAGAGAACACAGAGAGAGAGCGAAAACACAAGCGCACACACAGAGAACACACAGAGCAAGAAGAAAACAGAGAGAGAGATCACACACAGAGAGAGAGATCATACACAGAAAGAGAGAACATGCACACAAACAGAGAACACACACACAGAAAACACACACAAGAGAACACACAGTAAGAAAACACTAAAACACAGAATACAGATATAGAGTGAGAACACAGAGTGAGAGAGAACAGACACACATAGAGAGAACACAGAGAGAGAGAACACACAGAGAGAACAGAGAGAGATCACACAGAGAAAGAGAGAACACATAGTGTGAGAGAGAACACACGCACACACGGAGAACACACACACAGAGAAACACACACACACAGAGAACATACACAAAGAACACACACACAGAATACAGAGATAGAGAGAGAACACTGCGTGAGAGAGAACAGACACACATAGAGAGAACACAGAGAGAGAGAGAACACACACAGAAAGAGAGAACATACACACACAGAGAACACACACACACTGAACGCACACAGAGTACCCAAGCATACACAGAGAACACACACACAGAGAGAACACAGAGAGAGAGAGAAAACACAGAGAAAGATCACACAGAGAAAGAGAGAACACATAGAGGGAGAGAGAACACACAGAGGGAGTACACAGAGAGAGAGAGAGAACACACACACAAGAACACACAGAGAGAACACACACACAGAACAGAAACACACAGAGAGAGATCACACAGAGAAAGAGAGAACACATAGAGGTAGAGAGAACACACGCACACACACAGGGAACGCACACAGAACACAAACACACAGAATACAAACACGCAGAGAACACACAGAGAGAGATAACAGAGATAGATCACACAGAGAAAGAGAGAACACATAGAGTGAGAGAGAACACACGCACACACACGGAGAACACACACACAGAGGAACACACGCACAGAAAACACGCACGCAGAGAACACACAAACAGAGAACACACACACACAACACACACAAAAGAGAACACACACAGAGAGCACACACACACAGAATACAGAGATAGAGAGAGAACACAGAGTGAGAGAGAACAGACACACATAGAGAGAACACTGAGAGAGAGAGAACACAGAGAGAGAGAACAGAGAGAGAGAGTGAGAACAAACAGAGACAGACAACACAGAGAGAGAAAGAACACACACTCAGAGAGAACAGAGATGGAGAGAGAACGAGAACAGAGAGAGGGAAAACACAGAGAGAGAGAGCAACAGATAGAGGGAACACAGAGAACGCAGACAGAGAACATAGAGAAACAGAACGCAGAGAGAGAGAACGCAGAGAGAGAGAACACAGAGAGAGAACACACACAGAGGGAGAACACAGAGAGAGAACACAGACACACAGAGAAAATACACAAAGAACGCACACACACAGAATACAGAGATAGAGAGAGAACACAGAGTGAGAGAGAACAGACACAGAGAGAGAGAACACAGAGAGAGAGAGAGAGAGAACACAGAGAGAGAGATCACACACAGAAAGAGAGAACATACACACACAGAGAACACACACACACAGAACGTACACACACAGAGTACCCAAACATACACAAAGAACACACACACACAGAATACAGACATAGAGAGAGAACACAGAGTGAGAGAGAACAGACACAGAGAGAGAGAGAACACAGAGAGAGAGATCACACACAGAAAGAGAGAACATACACACACAGAGAACACACACACAGAACACAAACACACAGAGAAAACACAGAGAGAGATCACACAGAGAAAGAGAGAACACATAGAGGTAGAGAGAACACACGCACACACACAGGGAAAACACACAGAACACTAACACACAGAACATACACACCGAACACAAACACACAGAGAACACAGAGAGAGAGAGAGAACACAGAGCGTGATCACACAGAGAAAGAGAGAACACATAGAGGGAGAAAGAACACACGCACACACACAGTGAACACACACAGAGCACACAGACAGAGAAACACACACACACAGAACACGCACACATAGAACACACAAACAGAGAACACACAGAAAGAACACACACCCACGAGAACACACACAGAGAACACACACAGAATACAGAGATCGAGAGAGAACACAGAGTGAGAGAGAACACACAGAGAGAGAGAGAGAACGCACAGAGAGAGAGACAACACACACACACAGAACACACAGAGAGAACACACACAGAGAGAGAACACAGAGAGAGAATACAGAGAGACAGAGAACACAGAGAGCGAGAGATCGCAGAGAGAGCGAGAACACACAGAGAGAGGGAGGACAAACAGAGAGAGGGAGAACACAGAGAGAGAAAGAACACACAAAGAGAGAGAGAACAGAGATAGAGAGAACACAGAGAGAGAGAACACACAGATAGAGAGAACACAGACAGAGAACACAGACAGAGAACATGGAGAGACAAAACACAGAGAGAAAGAACACACACACAGAGAACACACACACAGAGAACACAGAGAGAGAACGCAGAGAACATAGAGAGACAGAACACAGAGAGAGAGAACACAGAGAGAGAGAACAAAGAGAGAGAACACACACACAGAGAACACCGAGAGCGAGAGCGAAAACACACGCGCACACACAGAGAACACACAGTGCGAGAAGAGAACAGAACACACACAGAACACACACAGAGAACACACACACAGAACACAAACATTCTATGTTCTGTATACAGATTACAGAAAACACAAACAGAGAACACAGGCACATACAGAACACACACACAAGAGAACACACACACAGGGAACACACACAGAATACAGAGAAGAGCGCACACACAGAGAACACACAGAGCGAGAAGAACACAGAGAGAGTTCACACAGAGAGAGAGAGATCATACACAGAAAGAGAGAACATGCACACAAACAGATAACACACACACAGAACACACACGCAAAGAACACACAGACAGAAAACACAAAAACACAGAATACAGAGATAGAGTGAGAACAAAGAGTGAGAGTGAACAGACACACATAGAGAGAACACATAGAGAGAGAACACACAGAGAAAAACAGAGAGAGAGATCACACAGAGAAAGAGAGAACACACGCACATAGTGTGAGAGAGAACACACCCACACACACGGAGAACACACACACAGAGCACACACACAGAGAAACACACACACACAGATCATACACAAAGAACACACACACACAGAATACAGATATAGAGAGGGAACACAGAGTGAGAGAGAACAGACACAGAGAGAGAGAGAACACAGAGAGAGAGATCACACACAGAAAGAGAGAACATACACACACAGAGAACACACACACAGAACACAAACACACAGAGAACACACAGAGAGAAAACACAAAAACATAGAATACAGAGATAGAGTGAGAACAAAGAGAGAGAGAACAGACACACATAGAGAGAACACAGAGAGAGAGAACACACAGAGAAAGAGAGAACACATAGTGTGAGAGAGAACACACGCACAAACACAGAGAAACACACACACACAGAGAACATACACAAAGAACGCACACACACAGAATACAGAGATAGAGAGAGAACACAGAGTGAGAGAGAACAGGCACAGAGAGAGAGAACACACAGAGAGAGAGAGAGAAAACAGAGAGAGAGATTACACACAGAAAGAGAGAACATACACACACAGAGAACACACACACACAGAACGTACACACACAGAGTACCCAAACATACACAAAGAACACACACACACAGAATACAGACATAGAGAGAGAACACAGAGTGAGAGAGAACAGACACAGAAAGAGAGAACATACACACACAGAGAACACACACACAGAACACAAACACACAGAGAAAACACAGAGAGAGATCACACAGAGAAAGAGAGAACACATAGAGGGAGAAAGAACACACGCACACACACAGTGAACACACACAGAGCACACAGACAGAGAAACACACACACACAGAACACGCACACATAGAACACACAAACAGAGAACACACAGAAAGAACACACACCCACGAGAACACACACAGAGAACACACACAGAATACAGAGATCGAGAGAGAACACAGAGTGAGAGAGAACACACAGAGAGAGAGAGAGAACGCACAGAGAGAGAGACAACACACACACACAGAACACACAGAGAGAACACACACAGAGAGAGAACACAGAGAGAGAATACAGAGAGACAGAGAACACAGAGAGCGAGAGATCGCAGAGAGAGCGAGAACACACAGAGAGAGGGAGGACAAACAGAGAGAGGGAGAACACAGAGAGAGAAAGAACACACAAAGAGAGAGAGAACAGAGATAGAGAAAACACAGAGAGAGAGAACACACAGATAGAGAGAACACAGACAGAGAACACAGACAGAGAACATGGAGAGACAAAACACAGAGAGAAAGAACACACACACAGAGAACACACACACAGAGAACACAGAGAGAGAACGCAGAGAACATAGAGAGACAGAACACAGAGAGAGAGAACACAGAGAGAGAGAACAAAGAGAGAGAACACACACACAGAGAACACCGAGAGCGAGAGCGAAAACACACGCGCACACACAGAGAACACACAGTGCGAGAAGAGAACAGAACACACACAGAACACACACAGAGAACACACACACAGAACACAAACATTCTATGTTCTGTATACAGATTACAGAAAACACAAACAGAGAACACAGGCACATACAGAACACACACACAAGAGAACACACACACAGGGAACACACACAGAATACAGAGAAGAGCGCACACACAGAGAACACACAGAGCGAGAAGAACACAGAGAGAGTTCACACAGAGAGAGAGAGATCATACACAGAAAGAGAGAACATGCACACAAACAGATAACACACACACAGAACACACACGCAAAGAACACACAGACAGAAAACACAAAAACACAGAATACAGAGATAGAGTGAGAACAAAGAGTGAGAGTGAACAGACACACATAGAGAGAACACATAGAGAGAGAACACACAGAGAAAAACAGAGAGAGAGATCACACAGAGAAAAGAGAACACATAGTGTGAGAGAGAACACACGCACACACACGGAGAACACACACACAGAGCACACACACAGAGAAACACTCACACACACAGAACATACACAAAGAACACACACACACAGAATACAGATATAGAGAGGGAACACAGAGTGAGAGAGAACAGACACAGAGAGAGAGAGAACACAGAGAGAGAGATCACACACAGAAAGAGAGAACATACACACACAGAGAACACACACACAGAACACAAACACACAGAGAACACACAGAGAGAAAACACAAAAACACAGAATACAGAGATAGAGTGAGAACAAAGAGAGAGAGAACAGACACACATAGAGAGAACACAGAGAGAGAGAACACACAGAGAAAGAGAGAACACATAGTGTGAGAGAGAACACACGCACAAACACAGAGAAACACACGCACAAAGAGAACATACACAAAGAACGCACACACACAGAATACAGAGATAGAGAGAGAACACAGAGTGAGAGAGAACAGGCACAGAGAGAGAGAACACACAGAGAGAGAGAGAGAACACAGAGAGAGAGATTACACACAGAAAGAGAGAACATACACACACAGAGAACACACACACACAGAACGTACACACACAGAGTACCCAAACATACACAAAGAACACACACACACAGAATACAGACATAGAGAGAGAACACAGAGTGAGAGAGAACAGACACAGAAAGAGAGAGAACACAGAGAGAGAGATCACACACAGAAAGAGAGAACATACACACACAGAGAACACACACACAGAACACAAACACACAGAGGAACACACGCACAGAAAACACGCACGCAGAGAACACACAAACAGAGAACACACACACACAACACACACAAAAGAGAACACACACAGAGAGCACACACACACAGAATACAGAGATAGAGAGAGAACACAGAGTGAGAGAGAACAGACACACATAGAGAGAACACTGAGAGAGAGAGAACACAGAGAGAGAGAACAGAGAGAGAGAGAACAGAGAGAGAGAGTGAGAACAAACAGA
This sequence comes from Chiloscyllium punctatum, assembly GCF_047496795.1. NCBI lineage: Eukaryota > Metazoa > Chordata > Chondrichthyes > Orectolobiformes > Hemiscylliidae > Chiloscyllium > Chiloscyllium punctatum. Next base: position 39,125,843 of record NC_092757.1, on the reverse strand, counting down.
GACAGACAACACAGAGAGAGAAAGAACACACACACAGAGAGAACAGAGATGGAGAGAGAACGAGAACAGAGAGAGGGAAAACACAGAGAGAGAGAGCAACAGATAGAGGGAACACAGAGAACGCAGACAGAGAACATAGAGAAACAGAACGCAGAGAGAGAGAACGCAGAGAGAGAGAACACAGAGAGAGAACACACACAGAGGGAGAACACAGAGAGAGAACACAGACACACAGAGAAAATACACAAAGAACGCACACACACAGAATACAGAGATAGAGAGAGAACACAGAGTGAGAGAGAACAGACACAGAGAGAGAGAACACAGAGAGAGAGAGAGAGAGAGAACACAGAGAGAGAGATCACACACAGAAAGAGAGAACATACACACACAGAGAACACACACACACAGAACGTACACACACAGAGTACCCAAACATACACAAAGAACACACACACACAGAATACAGACATAGAGAGAGAACACAGAGTGAGAGAGAACAGACACAGAGAGAGAGAGAACACAGAGAGAGAGATCACACACAGAAAGAGAGAACATACACACACAGAGAACACACACACAGAACACAAACACACAGAGAAAACACAGAGAGAGATCACACAGAGAAAGAGAGAACACATAGAGGTAGAGAGAACACACGCACACACACAGGGAAAACACACAGAACACTAACACACAGAACATACACACCGAACACAAACACACAGAGAACACAGAGAGAGAGAGAGAACACAGAGCGTGATCACACAGAGAAAGAGAGAACACATAGAGGGAGAAAGAACACACGCACACACACAGTGAACACACACAGAGCACACAGACAGAGAAACACACACACACAGAACACGCACACATATAACACACAAACAGAGAACACACAGAAAGAACACACACCCACGAGAACACACACAGAGAACACACACAGAATACAGAGATCGAGAGAGAACACAGAGTGAGAGAGAACACACACAGAGAGAGAGAGAACGCACAGAGAGAGAGACAACACACACACACAGAACACACAGAGAGAACACACACAGAGAGAGAACACAGAGAGAGAATACAGAGAGACAGAGAACACAGAGAGCGAGAGATCGCAGAGAGAGCGAGAACACACAGAGAGAGGGAGGACAAACAGAGAGAGGGAGAACACAGAGAGAGAAAGAACACACAAAGAGAGAGAGAACAGAGATAGAGAGAACACAGAGAGAGAGAACACACAGATAGAGAGAACACAGACAGAGAACACAGACAGAGAACATGGAGAGACAAAACACAGAGAGAAAGAACACAGAGAGAGAGAACACAGAGAGAGAGATCACACACAGAAAGAGAGAACATACACACATAGAACACACAAACAGAGAACACACAGAAAGAACACACACCCACGAGAACACACACAGAGAACACACACAGAATACAGAGATAGAGAGAGAACACAGAGTGAGAGAGAACAGACACAGAGAGAGAGAGAACGCACAGAGAGAGAGACGACACACACACACACAGAACACACAGAGAGAACACACACAGAGAGAGAACACAGAGAGAGAATACAGAGAGACAGAGAACACAGAGAGCGAGAGATCGCAGAGAGAGCGAGAACACACAGAGAGAGGGAGGACAAACAGAGAGAGAGAACACAGAGAGAGAAAGAACACACAAAGAGAGAGAGAACAGAGATAGAGAGAATACAGAGAGAGAGAAAACACAGTTAGAGAGAACACAGGCAGAGAACATAGAGAAACAGAACACAGAGAGAGAGAGCGCAGAGAGAGAGAACACAGAGAGAGAACACACACAGAGGGAGAACACAGAGAGAGAACGCAGACAGAGAACATAGAGAGACAGAACACAGAGAGAGAACACAGAGAGAGAGAACTCAGAGAGAGAACACACTAACAGAGAACACAGAGAGAGAGCGAAAACACAAGCGCACACACAGAGAACACACAGAGCAAGAAGAAAACAGAGAGAGAGATCACACACAGAGAGAGAGATCATACACAGAAAGAGAGAACATGCACACAAACAGAGAACACACACACAGAAAACACACACAAGAGAACACACAGTAAGAAAACACTAAAACACAGAATACAGATATAGAGTGAGAACACAGAGTGAGAGAGAACAGACACACATAGAGAGAACACAGAGAGAGAGAACACACAGAGAGAACAGAGAGAGATCACACAGAGAAAGAGAGAACACATAGTGTGAGAGAGAACACACGCACACACGGAGAACACACACACAGAGAAACACACACACACAGAGAACATACACAAAGAACACACACACAGAATACAGAGATAGAGAGAGAACACTGCGTGAGAGAGAACAGACACACATAGAGAGAACACAGAGAGAGAGAGATCACACAGAGAAAGAGAGAACACATAGAGGTAGAGAGAACACACGCACACACACAGGGAACGCACACAGAACACAAACACACAGAATACAAACACGCAGAGAACACACAGAGAGAGATAACAGAGATAGATCACACAGAGAAAGAGAGAACACATAGAGTGAGAGAGAACACACGCACACACACGGAGAACACACACACAGAGGAACACACGCACAGAAAACACGCACGCAGAGAACACACAAACAGAGAACACACCCACACAACACACACAAAAGAGAACACACACAGAGAGCACACACACACAGAATACAGAGATAGAGAGAGAACACAGAGTGAGAGAGAACAGACACACATAGAGAGAACACTGAGAGAGAGAGAACACAGAGAGAGAGAACAGAGAGAGAGAGTGAGAACAAACAGAGACAGACAACACAGAGAGAGAAAGAACACACACTCAGAGAGAACAGAGATGGAGAGAGAACGAGAACAGAGAGAGGGAAAACACAGAGAGAGAGAGCAACAGATAGAGGGAACACAGAGAACGCAGACAGAGAACATAGAGAAACAGAACGCAGAGAGAGAGAACGCAGAGAGAGAGAACACAGAGAGAGAACACACACAGAGGGAGAACACAGAGAGAGAACACAGACACACAGAGAAAATACACAAAGAACGCACACACACAGAATACAGAGATAGAGAGAGAACACAGAGTGAGAGAGAACAGACACAGAGAGAAAGAACACAGAGAGAGAGAGAGAGAGAGAACACAGAGAGAGAGATCACACACAGAAAGAGAGAACATACACACACAGAGATCACACACACACACAGAACGTACACACACAGAGTACCCAAACATACACAAAGAACACACACACACAGAATACAGACATAGAGAGAGAACACAGAGTGAGAGAGAACAGACACAGAGAGAGAGAGAACACAGAGAGAGAGATCACACACAGAAAGAGAGAACATACACACACAGAGAACACACACACAGAACACAAACACACAGAGAAAACACAGAGAGAGATCACACAGAGAAAGAGAGAACACATAGAGGTAGAGAGAACACACGCACACACACAGGGAAAACACACAGAACACTAACACACAGAACATACACACCGAACACAAACACACAGAGAACACAGAGAGAGAGAGAGAACACAGAGCGTGATCACACAGAGAAAGAGAGAACACATAGAGGGAGAAAGAACACACGCACACACACAGTGAACACACACAGAGCACACAGACAGAGAAACACACACACACAGAACACGCACACATAGAACACACAAACAGAGAACACACAGAAAGAACACACACCCACGAGAACACACACAGAGAACACACACAGAATACAGAGATCGAGAGAGAACACAGAGTGAGAGAGAACACACACAGAGAGAGAGAGAACGCACAGAGAGAGAGACAACACACACACACAGAACACACAGAGAGAACACACACAGAGAGAGAACACAGAGAGAGAATACAGAGAGACAGAGCACACAGAGAGCGAGAGATCGCAGAGAGAGCGAGAACACACAGAGAGAGGGAGGACAAACAGAGAGAGGGAGAACACAGAGAGAGAAAGAACACACAAAGAGAGAGAGAACAGAGATAGAGAGAACACAGAGAGAGAGAACACACAGATAGAGAGAACACAGACAGAGAACACAGACAGAGAACATGGAGAGACAAAACACAGAGAGAAAGAACACACACACAGAGAACACACACACAGAGAACACAGAGAGAGAACGCAGAGAACATAGAGAGAGAGAACACAGAGAGAGAGAACAAAGAGAGAGAACACACACACAGAGAACACCGAGAGCGAGAGCGAAAACACACGCGCACACACAGAGAACACACAGTGCGAGAAGAGAACAGAACACACACAGAACACACACAGAGAACACACACACAGAACACAAACATTCTATGTTCTGTATACAGATTACAGAAAACACAAACAGAGAACACAGGCACATACAGAACACACACACAAGAGAACACACACACAGGGAACACACACAGAATACAGAGAAGAGCGCACACACAGAGAACACACAGAGCGAGAAGAACACAGAGAGAGTTCACACAGAGAGAGAGAGATCATACACAGAAAGAGAGAACATGCACACAAACAGAGAACACACACACAGAACACACACGCAAAGAACACACAGACAGAAAACACAAAAACACAGAATACAGAGATAGAGTGAGAACAAAGAGTGAGAGTGAACAGACACACATAGAGAGAACACATAGAGAGAGAACACACAGAGAAAAACAGAGAGAGAGATCACACAGAGAAAGAGAGAACACACGCACATAGTGTGAGAGAGAACACACGCACACACACGGAGAACACACACACAGAGCACACACACAGAGAAACACACACACACAGAACATACACAAAGAACACACACACACAGAATACAGATATAGAGAGGGAACACAGAGTGAGAGAGAACAGACACAGAGAGAGAGAGAACACAGAGAGAGAGATCACACACAGAAAGAGAGAACATACACACACAGAGAACACACACACAGAACACAAACACACAGAGAACACACAGAGAGAAAACACAAAAACACAGAATACAGAGATAGAGTGAGAACAAAGAGAGAGAGAACAGACACACATAGAGAGAACACAGAGAGAGAGAACACACAGAGAAAGAGAGAACACATAGTGTGAGAGAGAACACACGCACAAACACAGAGAAACACACACACACAGAGAACATACACAAAGAACGCACACACACAGAATACAGAGATAGAGAGAGAACACAGAGTGAGAGAGAACAGGCACAGAGAGAGAGAACACACAGAGAGAGAGAGAGAACACAGAGAGAGAGATTACACACAGAAAGAGAGAACATACATACACAGAGAACACACACACACAGAACGTACACACACAGAGTACCCAAACATACACAAAGAACACACACACACAGAATACAGACATAGAGAGAGAACACAGAGTGAGAGAGAACAGACACAGAAAGAGAGAACATACACACACAGAGAACACACACACAGAACACAAACACACAGAGAAAACACAGAGAGAGATCACACAGAGAAAGAGAGAACACATAGAGGGAGAAAGAACACACGCACACACACAGTGAACACACACAGAGCACACAGACAGAGAAACACACACACACAGAACACGCACACATAGAACACACAAACAGAGAACACACAGAAAGAACACACACCCACGAGAACACACACAGAGAACACACACAGAATACAGAGATCGAGAGAGAACACAGAGTGAGAGAGAACACACAGAGAGAGAGAGAGAACGCACAGAGAGAGAGACAACACACACACACAGAACACACAGAGAGAACACACACAGAGAGAGAACACAGAGAGAGAATACAGAGAGACAGAGAACACAGAGAGCGAGAGATCGCAGAGAGAGCGAGAACACACAGAGAGAGGGAGGACAAACAGAGAGAGGGAGAACACAGAGAGAGAAAGAACACACAAAGAGAGAGAGAACAGAGATAGAGAAAACACAGAGAGAGAGAACACACAGATAGAGAGAACACAGACAGAGAACACAGACAGAGAACATGGAGAGACAAAACATAGAGAGAAAGAACACACACACAGAGAACACACACACAGAGAACACAGAGAGAGAACGCAGAGAACATAGAGAGACAGAACACAGAGAGAGAGAACACAGAGAGAGAGAACAAAGAGAGAGAACACACACACAGAGAACACCGAGAGCGAGAGCGAAAACACACGCGCACACACAGAGAACACACAGTGCGAGAAGAGAACAGAACACACACAGAACACACACAGAGAACACACACACAGAACACAAACATTCTATGTTCTGTATACAGATTACAGAAAACACAAACAGAGAACACAGGCACATACAGAACACACACACAAGAGAACACACACACAGGGAACACACACAGAATACAGAGAAGAGCGCACACACAGAGAACACACAGAGCGAGAAGAACACAGAGAGAGTTCACACAGAGAGAGAGAGATCATACACAGAAAGAGAGAACATGCACACAAACAGAGAACACACACACAGAACACACATGCAAAGAACACACAGACAGAAAACACAAAAACACAGAATACAGAGATAGAGTGAGAACAAAGAGTGAGAGTGAACAGACACACATAGAGAGAACACATAGAGAGAGAACACACAGAGAAAAACAGAGAGAGAGATCACACAGAGAAAGAGAGAACACATAGTGTGAGAGAGAACACACGCACACACGGAGAACACACACACAGAGCACACACACAGAGAAACACTCACACACACAGAACATACACAAAGAACACACACACACAGAATACAGATATAGAGAGGGAACACAGAGTGAGAGAGAACAGACACAGAGAGAGAGAGAACACAGAGAGAGAGATCACACACAGAAAGAGAGAACATACACACACAGAGAACACACACACAGAACACAAACACACAGAGAACACACAGAGAGAAAACACAAAAACACAGAATACAGAGATAGAGTGAGAACAAAGAGAGAGAGAACAGACACACATAGAGAGAACACAGAGAGAGAGAACACACAGAGAAAGAGAGAACACATAGTGTGAGAGAGAACACACGCACAAACACAGAGAAACACACGCACAAAGAGAACATACACAAAGAACGCACACACACAGAATACAGAGATAGAGAGAGAACACAGAGTGAGAGAGAACAGGCACAGAGAGAGAGAACACACAGAGAGAGAGAGAGAACACAGAGAGAGAGATTACACACAGAAAGAGAGAACATACACACACAGAGAACACACACACACAGAACGTACACACACAGAGTACCCAAACATACACAAAGAACACACACACACAGAATACAGACATAGAGAGAGAACACAGAGTGAGAGAGAACAGACACAGAAAGAGAGAGAACACAGAGAGAGAGATCACACACAGAAAGAGAGAACATACACACACAGAGAACACACACACAGAACACAAACACACAGAGGAACACACGCACAGAAAACACGCACGCAGAGAACACACAAACAGAGAACACACACACACAACACACACAAAAGAGAACACACACAGAGAGCACACACACACAGAATACAGAGATAGAGAGAGAACACAGAGTGAGAGAGAACAGACACACATAGAGAGAACACTGAGAGAGAGAGAACACAGAGAGAGAACAGAGAGAGAGAGTGAGAACAAACAGAGACAGACAACACAGAGAGAGAAAGAACACACACACAGAGAGAACAGAGATGGAGAGAGAACGAGAACAGAGAGAGGGAAAACACAGAGAGAGAGAGCAACAGATAGAGGGAACACAGAGAACGCAGACAGAGAACATAGAGAAACAGAACGCAGAGAGAGAGAACGCAGAGAGAGAGAACACAGAGAGAGAACACACACAGAGGGAGAACACAGAGAGAGAACACAGACACACAGAGAAAATACACAAAGAACGCACACACACAGAATACAGAGATAGAGAGAGAACACAGAGTGAGAGAGAACAGACACAGAGAGAGAGAACACAGAGAGAGAGAGAGAGAGAGAACACAGAGAGAGAGATCACACACAGAAAGAGAGAACATACACACACAGAAAACACACACACACAGAACGTACACACACAGAGTACCCAAACATACACAAAGAACACACACACACAGAATACAGACATAGAGAGAGAACACAGAGTGAGAGAGAACAGACACAGAGAGAGAGAGAACACAGAGAGAGAGATCACACACAGAAAGAGAGAACATACACACACAGAGAACACACACACAGAACACAAACACACAGAGAAAACACAGAGAGAGATCACACAGAGAAAGAGAGAACACATAGAGGTAGAGAGAACACACGCACACACACAGGGAAAACACACAGAACACTAACACACAGAACATACACACCGAACACAAACACACAGAGAACACAGAGAGAGAGAGAGAACACAGAGCGTGATCACACAGAGAAAGAGAGAACACATAGAGGGAGAAAGAACACACGCACACACACAGTGAACACACACAGAGCACACAGACAGAGAAACACACACACACAGAACACGCACACATAGAACACACAAACAGAGAACACACAGAAAGAACACACACCCACGAGAACACACACAGAGAACACACACAGAATACAGAGATCGAGAGAGAACACAGAGTGAGAGAGAACACACACAGAGAGAGAGAGAACGCACAGAGAGAGAGACAACACACACACACAGAACACACAGAGAGAACACACACAGAGAGAGAACACAGAGAGAGAATACAGAGAGACAGAGAACACAGAGAGCGAGAGATCGCAGAGAGAGCGAGAACACACAGAGAGAGGGAGGACAAACAGAGAGAGGGAGAACACAGAGAGAGAAAGAACACACAAAGAGAGAGAGAACAGAGATAGAGAGAACACAGAGAGAGAGAACACACAGATAGAGAGAACACAGACAGAGAACACAGACAGAGAACATGGAGAGACAAAACACAGAGAGAAAGAACACAGAGAGAGAGAACACAGAGAGAGAGATCACACACAGAAAGAGAGAACATACACACATAGAACACACAAACAGAGAACACACAGAAAGAACACACACCCACGAGAACACACACAGAGAACACACACAGAATACAGAGATAGAGAGAGAACACAGAGTGAGAGAGAACACACACAGAGAGAGAGAGAACGCACAGAGAGAGAGACAACACACACACACAGAACACACAGAGAGAACACACACAGAGAGAGAACACAGAGAGAGAATACAGAGAGACAGAGAACACAGAGAGCGAGAGATCGCAGAGAGAGCGAGAACACACAGAGAGAGGGAGGACAAACAGAGAGAGAGAACACAGAGAGAGAAAGAACACACAAAGAGAGAGAGAACAGAGATAGAGAGAACACAGAGAGAGAGAAAACACAGTTAGAGAGAACACAGGCAGAGAACATAGAGAAACAGAACACAGAGAGAGAGAGCGCAGAGAGAGAGAACACAGAGAGAGAACACACACAGAGGGAGAACACAGAGAGAGAACGGAGACAGAGAACATAGAGAGACAGAACACAGAGAGAGAACACAGAGAGAGAGAACTCAGAGAGAGAACACACTAACAGAGAACACAGAGAGAGAGCGAAAACACAAGCGCACACACAGAGAACACACAGAGCAAGAAGAAAACAGAGAGAGAGATCACACACAGAGAGAGAGATCATACACAGAAAGAGAGAACATGCACACAAACAGAGAACACACACACAGAAAACACACACAAGAGAACACACAGTAAGAAAACACTAAAACACAGAATACAGATATAGAGTGAGAACACAGAGTGAGAGAGAACAGACACACATAGAGAGAACACAGAGAGAGAGAACACACAGAGAGAACAGAGAGAGATCACACAGAGAAAGAGAGAACACATAGTGTGAGAGAGAACACACGCACACACGGAGAACACACACACAGAGAAACACACACACAGAGAACATACACAAAGAACACACACACAGAATACAGAGATAGAGAGAGAACACTGCGTGAGAGAGAACAGACACACATAGAGAGAACACACAGAGAGAGAGAACACACACAGAAAGAGAGAACATACACACACAGAGAACACACACACACTGAACGCACACACACAGAGTACCCAAGCATACACAGAGAACACACACACACAGAGAACACAGAGAGAGAGAGAAAACACAGAGAAAGATCACACAGAGAAAGAGAGAACACATAGAGGGAGAGAGAACACACAGAGGGAGTACACACAGAGAGAGAGAGAACACACACACAAGAACACACAGAGCGAACACACACACAGAACAGAAACACACAGAGAGAGATCACACAGAGAAAGAGAGAACACATAGAGGTAGAGAGAACACACGCACACACACAGTGAACGCACACAGAACACAAACACACAGAATACAAACACGCAGAGAACACACAGAGAGAGATAACAGAGATAGATCACACAGAGAAAGAGAGAACACATAGAGTGAGAGAGAACACACGCACACACACGGAGAACACACACACAGAGGAACACACGCACAGAAAACACGCACGCAGAGAACACACAAACAGAGAACACACACACACAACACACACAAAAGAGAACACACACAGAGAGCACACACACACAGAATACAGAGATAGAGAGAGAACACAGAGTGAGAGAGAACAGACACACATAGAGAGAACACTGAGAGAGAGAGAACACAGAGAGAGAGAACAGAGAGAGAGAGTGAGAACAAACAGAGGCAGACAACACAGAGAGAGAAAGAACACACACACACAGAGAGAACAGAGATGGAGAGAGAACGAGAACAGAGAGAGGGAAAACAGAGAGAGAGAGAGCAACAGATAGAGGGAACACAGAGAACGCAGACAGAGAACATAGAGAAACAGAACGCAGAGAGAGAGAACGCAGAGAGAGAGAACACAGAGAGAGAACACAGACACACAGAGAAAATACACAAAGAACACACACACACAGAATACAGACATAGAGAGAGAACACAGAGTGAGAGAGAACAGACACAGAGAGAGAGAGAACACAGAGAGAGAGATCACACACAGAAAGAGAGAACATACACACACAGAGAACACACACACAGAACACAAACACACAGAGAAAACACAGAGAGAGATCACACAGAGAAAGAGAGAACACATAGAGGTAGAGAGAACACACGCACACACACAGGGAAAACACATAGAACACTAACACACAGAACATACACACCGAACACAAACACACAGAGAACACAGAGAGAGAGAGAGAACACAGAGCGTGATCACACAGAGAAAGAGAGAACACATAGAGGGAGAAAGAACACACGCACACACACAGTGAACACACACAGAGCACACAGACAGAGAAACACACACACACAGAACACGCACACATAGAACACACAAACAGAGAACACACAGAAAGAACACACACCCACGAAAACACACACAGAGAACACACACAGAATACAGAGATCGAGAGAGAACACAGAGTGAGAGAGAACACACACAGAGAGAGAGAGAACGCACAGAGAGAGAGACAACACACACACACAGAACACACAGAGAGAACACACACAGAGAGAGAACACAGAGAGAGAATACAGAGAGACAGAGAACACAGAGAGCGAGAGATCGCAGAGAGAGCGAGAACACACAGAGAGAGGGAGGACAAACAGAGAGAGGGAGAACACAGAGAGAGAAAGAACACACAAAGAGAGAGAGAACAGAGATAGAGAGAACACAGAGAGAGAGAACACACAGATAGAGAGAACACAGACAGAGAACACAGACAGAGAACATGGAGAGACAAAACACAGAGAGAAGGAACACACACACAGAGAACACACACACAGAGAACACAGAGAGAGAACGCAGAGAACATAGAGAGACAGAACACAGAGAGAGAGAACACAGAGAGAGAGAACAAAGAGAGAGAACACACACACAGAGAACACCGAGAGCGAGAGCGAAAACACACGCGCACACACAGAGAACACACAGTGCGAGAAGAGAACAGAACACACACAGAACACACACAGAGAACACACACACAGAACACAAACATTCTATGTTCTGTATACAGATTACAGAAAACACAAACAAAGAACACAGGCACATACAGAACACACACACAAGAGAACACACACACAGGGAACACACACAGAATACAGAGAAGAGCGCACACACAGAGAACACACAGAGCGAGAAGAACACAGAGAGAGTTCACACAGAGAGAGAGAGATCATACACAGAAAGAGAGAACATGCACACAAACAGAGAACACACACACAGAACACACACGCAAAGAACACACAGACAGAAAACACAAAAACACAGAATACAGAGATAGAGTGAGAACAAAGAGTGAGAGTGAACAGACACACATAGAGAGAACACATAGAGAGAGAACACACAGAGAAAAACAGAGAGAGAGATCACACAGAAAAAGAGAGAACACACGCACATAGTGTGAGAGAGAACACACGCACACACACGGAGAACACACACACAGAGCACACACACAGAGAAACACACACACACAGAACATACACAAAGAACACACACACACAGAATACAGATATAGAGAGGGAACACAGAGTGAGAGAGAACAGACACAGAGAGAGAGAGAACACAGAGAGAGAGATCACACACAGAAAGAGAGAACATACACACACAGAGAACACACACACAGAACACAAACACACAGAGAACACACAGAGAGAAAACACAAAAACACAGAATACAGAGATAGAGTGAGAACAAAGAGAGAGAGAACAGACACACATAGAGAGAACACAGAGAGAGAGAACACACAGAGAAAGAGAGAACACATAGTGTGAGAGAGAACACACGCACAAACACAGAGAAACACACACACACAGAGAACATACACAAAGAACGCACACACACAGAATACAGAGATAGAGAGAGAACACAGAGTGAGAGAGAACAGGCACAGAGAGAGAGAACACACAGAGAGAGAGAGAGAACACAGAGAGAGAGATTACACACAGAAAGAGAGAACATACACACACAGAGAACACACACACACAGAACGTACACACACAGAGTACCCAAACATACACAAAGAACACACACACACAGAATACAGACATAGAGAGAGAACACAGAGTGAGAGAGAACAGACACAGAAAGAGAGAGAACACAGAGAGAGAGATCACACACAGAAAGAAAGAACATACACACACAGAGAACACACACACAGAACACAAACACACAGAGAAAACACAGAGAGAGATCACACAGAGAAAGAGAGAACACATAGAGGGAGAAAGAACACACGCACACACACAGTGAACACACACAGAGCACACAGACAGAGAAACACACACACACAGAACACGCACACATAGAACACACAAACAGAGAACACACAGAAAGAACACACACCCACGAGAACACACACAGAGAACACACACAGAATACAGAGATCGAGAGAGAACACAGAGTGAGAGAGAACACACAGAGAGAGAGAGAGAACGCACAGAGAGAGAGACAACACACACACACAGAACACACAGAGAGAACACACACAGAGAGAGAACACAGAGAGAGAATACAGAGAGACAGAGAACACAGAGAGCGAGAGATCGCAGAGAGAGCGAGAACACACAGAGAGAGGGAGGACAAACAGAGAGAGGGAGAACACAGAGAGAGAAAGAACACACAAAGAGAGAGAGAACAGAGATAGAGAAAACACAGAGAGAGAGAACACACAGATAGAGAGAACACAGACAGAGAACACAGACAGAGAACATGGAGAGACAAAACATAGAGAGAAAGAACACACACACAGAGAACACACACACAGAGAACACAGAGAGAGAACGCAGAGAACATAGAGAGACAGAACACAGAGAGAGAGAACACAGAGAGAGAGAACAAAGAGAGAGAACACACACACAGAGAACACCGAGAGCGAGAGCGAAAACACACGCGCACACACAGAGAACACACAGTGCGAGAAGAGAACAGAACACACACAGAACACACACAGAGAACACACACACAGAACACAAACATTCTATGTTCTGTATACAGATTACAGAAAACACAAACAGAGAACACAGGCACATACAGAACACACACACAAGAGAACACACACACAGGGAACACACACAGAATACAGAGAAGAGCGCACACACAGAGAACACACAGAGCGAGAAGAACACAGAGAGAGTTCACAGAGAGAGAGAGAGATCATACACAGAAAGAGAGAACATGCACACAAACAGAGAACACACACACAGAACACACATGCAAAGAACACACAGACAGAAAACACAAAAACACAGAATACAGAGATAGAGTGAGAACAAAGAGTGAGAGTGAACAGACACACATAGAGAGAACACATAGAGAGAGAACACACAGAGAAAAACAGAGAGAGAGATCACACAGAGAAAGAGAGAACACACGCACATAGTGTGAGAGAGAACACACGCACACACACGGAGAACACACACACAGAGCACACACACAGAGAAACACTCACACACACAGAACATACACAAAGAACACACACACACAGAATACAGATATAGAGAGGGAACACAGAGTGAGAGAGAACAGACACAGAGAGAGAGAGAACACAGAGAGAGAGATCACACACAGAAAGAGAGAACATACACACACAGAGAACACACACACAGAACACAAACACACAGAGAACACACAGAGAGAAATCACAAAAACACAGAATACAGAGATAGAGTGAGAACAAAGAGAGAGAGAACAGACACACATAGAGAGAACACAGAGAGAGAGAACACACAGAGAAAGAGAGAACACATAGTGTGAGAGAGAACACACGCACAAACACAGAGAAACACACACACACAGAGAACATGCACAAAGAACGCACACACACAGAATACAGAGATAGAGAGAGAACACAGTGTGAGAGAGAACAGGCACAGAGAGAGAGAACACACAGAGAGAGAGAGAGAGAACACAGAGAGAGAGATTACACACAGAAAGAGAGAACATACACACACAGAGAACACACACACACAGAACGTACACACACAGAGTACCCAAACATACACAAAGAACACACACACACAGAATACAGACATAGAGAGAGAACACAGAGTGAGAGAGAACAGACACAGAAAGAGAGAGAACACAGAGAGAGAGATCACACACAGAAAGAGAGAACATACACACACAGAGAACACACACACAGAACACAAACACACAGAGAAAACACAGAGAGAGATCACACAGAGAAAGAGAGAACACATAGAGGTAGAGAGAACACACGCACACACACAGGGAAAACACACAGAACACTAACACACAGAACATACACACCGAACACAAACACACAGAGAACACAGAGAGAGAGAGAGAACACAGAGCGTGATCACACAGAGAAAGAGAGAACACATAGAGGGAGAAAGAACACACGCACACACACAGTGAACACACACAGAGCACACAGACAGTGAAACACACACACACAGAACACGCACACATAGAACACACAAACAGAGAACACACAGAAAGAACACACACCCACGAGAACACACACAGAGAACACACACAGAATACAGAGATCGAGAGAGAACACAGAGTGAGAGAGAACACACACAGAGAGAGAGAGAACGCACAGAGAGAGAGACAACACACACACACAGAACACACAGAGAGAACACACACAGAGAGAGAACACAGAGAGAGAATACAGAGAGACAGAGAACACAGAGAGCGAGAGATCGCAGAGAGAGCGAGAACACACATAGAGAGGGAGGAAAAACAGAGAGAGGGAGAACACAGAGAGAGAAAGAACACACAAAGAGAGTGAGAACAGAGATAGAGAGAACACAGAGAGAGAGAACACACAGATAGAGAGAACACAGACAGAGAACACAGACAAAGAACATGGAGAGACAAAACACAGAGAGAAAGAACACAGAGAGAGAGAACACACACACAGAGAACACATAGAGAGAACGCAGAGAACATAGAGAGACAGAACACAAAGAGAGAGAACACAGAGAGAGAGAACAAAGAGAGAGAACACACACAGAGAACACCGAGAGCGAGAGCGAAAACACACGCGCACACACACAGAGAACACAGAGAGAGAACGCAGAGAACATAGAGAGACAGAACACACAGAGAGAGAACACAGAGAGAGAAAGAACACACAAAGAGAGAGAGAACAGAGATAGAGAGAACACAGAGAGAGAGGACACACAGATAGAGAGAACACAGACAGAGAACACAGACAAAGAACATGGAGAGACAAAACACAGAGAGAAAGAACACACACACAGAGAACACACACACAGAGAACACATAGAGAGAACGCAGAGAACATAGAGAGACAGAACACAAAGAGAGAGAACACAGAGAGAGAGAACAAAGAGAGAGAACACACACAGAGAACACCGAGAGCGAGAGCGAAAACACACGCGCACACACACAGAGAACACACAGTGCGAGAAGAGAACAGAACACACACAGAGAACACACACAGAGAACACACACACAGAAAACAAACACTCTGTGTTCTATATACAGATTACAGAAAACACAAACAGAGAACACACGCACATACAGAACACAAAGACAAGAGAACACACACACTGGAAACACACACAGAATATAGAGAAGAGCGCACACACACAGAGAACACACAGAGCGAGAAGAACACAGAGAGAGAGATCACAGAGAGAGAGAGATCATACACAGAAAGAGACAACATACACACAAACAGTGAACACACACACAGAACACACACACAAGAGAACACACAGACAGAAAACACAAAAACACAGAATACACAGATAGAGAGAGTACACAGACTGAGAGAGAACTGACTCAGAGAGAGCGAGAACACACAGAGACAGAGAGAGAACACAGAGAGAGAGATCACACACAGAAAGAGAGAACACATAGAGTGAGAGAGAATACACGCACACACGGAAACACACACAGAGAGAAACACACACACAGAAAACATGCACACACAGAACACACAAACAGAGAACACACACACACAACACACACAAAAGAGAACACACACAGAGAGCACACACAGAATACAAAGATAGAGAGAGAACACAGAGTAAGAGAGAACAGACACACATAGAGAGAACACAGAGAGACAATACAGAGAGAGAGAGAACACAGAGAGCGAGAGATCGCAGAGAGAGCGAGAACATACAGAGAGAGTGAGAACAAACAGACACAGACAACACAGAGAGAGAAAGAACACACACACAGAGAGAACAGAGATGTAGAGAGAACGAGAACAGAGAGAGAGAAAACACACAGAGAGAGAGCACACAGTTAGAGGGAACACAGAGAACGCAGACAGAGAACATAGAAAAACAGAACACAGACAGAGAGGGCGCAGAGAGAGAGAACACACACAGAGGGAGAACACAGAGAGAGAACGCAGACAGAGAACATAGACAGACAGAACACAGAGAGAGAGAACACAGAGAGAGAGAACTCAGAGAGAGAACACACACACACAGTGAATACACAGAGAGAGAGCGAAAACACAAGCGCGCACACACAGAGAACACACAGAGCAAGAAGAAAACAGAGAGAGAGATCACACAGAGAGAGAGAGATCATACACAGAAAAAGGGAACATGCACACAAGCAGAGAACACACACATAGAACACACACAAGAGAACACACAGACAAAAAACACAAAAACACAGAATACAGAGATAGAGAGAGAACACAGATTGAGAGAGAACAGACACACATAGAGAGTACACCGAGAGAGAGAACACAGAGAGAGAGAGAGAACAGAGAGAGAGATCACAAAGAGAAAGAGAGAACACATAGTGTGAGAGAGAACACACGCACACACACGGAGAACACACACACCGAGCACACACACAGAGAAACACACACAGATAGCACACAGACAGATACCACAAAAACACAGAATACAGAGATAGAGTGAGAACACAGAGTGAGAAAGAACAGACACACATAGAGAGAACACAGAGAGTGAGAAGACAGAGAGACAGAGAGAGAACAGTGAGAGAGATCACACAGAGAAAGAGAGAACTCATAGTGTGAGAGAGAACACACGCACACACGGAGAACACACAAACAGAGAAACCACACAGAGAAACACACACACACACACACACAGACCACACACATAGAATACAGACATAGAGAGAGAACACAGAGTGAGAGAGAACAGACACAGAAAGAGAGAGAACACAGAGAGAGAGAGAGATCACACACAGAAAGAAAGAACATACACACACAGAGAACACACGCACAGAACACAAACACACAGAGAAAACACAGAGAGAGATCACACAGAGAAAGAGAGAACACATAGAGGTAGAGAGAACACACGCACACACACAGGGAAAACACACAGAACATACACACCGAACACAAACACACAGAGAACAGAGAGAGAGAGAACACAGAGCGTGATCACACAGAGAAAGAGAGAACACATAGTGTGAGAGAGAACACACGCACAAACACAGAGAAACGCACACACACAGAATACAGAGATAGAGAGAGAACACAGAGTGAGAGAGAACAGACACAGAGAGAGAGAGAACACACACACACACAGAGAACACAGAGAGAGAGATCACACACAGAAAGAGAGAACATACACACACAGAGAACACACACACAGAACGCACACACACAGAGTACCCAAACATACACAGAGAACACACACACACAGAGAACACACAGAGAGAGAGAACACACAGAGAGAGTACACACAGAGAGAGAGAGAGAACACACACACAAGAACACACAGAGAGAACACACACACAGAACACAAACACACAGAGAACACACAGAGAGAGATCACAAAGAGAAAGAGAGAACACATAGAGCTAGAGAGAACACACGCACACACACAGGGAACACACACAGAACACAACCACACAGAACATACACACAGAACACAAACACACAGAGAGAACAGAGAGAGAGATCATACAGAGAAAGAAAGAACACATAGTGTGAGAGAGAACACACGCACACACGGAGAACACACACAAAGAGCACACACACAGAGAAACACACACACACAGAGAACATACACTAAGAACACACACACACAGAATACAGAGAGAGAGAGAGAACACAGAGTGAGAGAGAACAGACACAGAGAGAGAGAACACAGAGAGAGAGAGAGAGAACAGAGAGAGAGATCACACACAGAAAGAGAGAACATACACACACAGAGAACACACACACACAGAACGCACACACACAGAGTACCCAAACATACACAGTGAACACACACACAGAGAACACAGAGAGAGAGAGAACACAGACAAATATCACACAGAGAAAGAGAGAACACATAGAGGGAGAAAGAACACACAGAGAGAGTACACAGAGAGAGAGAGAGAACACACACAAGAACAGACAGAGAGAACACACACACAGAACACAAACACACAGAGAACACACAGAGAGAGATCACACAGAAAAAGAGAGAACACACGCACACACACAGGGAACACACACAGAACACAAACACACAGAACATACACACAGAACACAAACACACAGAGAACACAGAGAGAGAGAGAGAGAACACAGTGCGTGATCACACAGAGAAAAAGAGAACACATAGAGGGAGAGAGAACACACGCACACACACAGTGAACACACACAGAGCACACAGAGAGAAACACACACAGAGAACACGCACACATAGAACACACAAACAGAGAACACACAGAAAGAACACACACCCACGAGAACACACACAGAGAACACACACAGAATACAGAGATCGAGAGAGAACACAGAGTGAGAGAGAACAGACACAGAGAGAGGGAGAACGCACAGTGAGAGAGAGAGAGAGAACACAGAGAGAGAGATTACACACAGAAAGAGAGAACATACACACACAGAGAACACACACACACAGAACGTACACACACAGAGTACCCAAACATACACAAAGAACACACACACACAGAATACAGACATAGAGAGAGAACACAGAGTGAGAGAGAACAGACACAGAAAGAGAGAGAACACAGAGAGAGAGATCACACACAGAAAGAGAGAACATACACACACAGAGAACACACACACAGAACACAAACACACAGAGAAAACACAGAGAGAGATCACACAGAGAAAGAGAGAACACATAGAGGTAGAGAGAACACACGCACACACACATGGAAAACACACAGAACATACACACCGAACACAAACACACAGAGAACACAGAGAGAGAGAACACAGAGCGTGATCACACAGAGAAAGAGAGAACACATAGTGTGAGAGAGAACACACGCACAAACACAGAGAAACACACACACACAGAGAACATACACAAAGAACGCACACACACAGAATACAGAGATAGAGAGAGAACACAGAGTGAGAGAGAACAGACACAGAGAGAGAGAGAACACACACACAGAGAACACAGAGAGAGAGATCACACACAGAAAGAGAGAACATACACACACAGAGAACACACACACACAGAACGCACACACACAGAGTACCCAAACATACACAGAGAACACACACACACAGAGAACACACACAGAGAGAGAACACACAGAGAGAGTACACACAGAGAGAGAG
The DNA here is from genome assembly GCF_047496795.1 of Chiloscyllium punctatum. Taxonomy (NCBI): domain Eukaryota; kingdom Metazoa; phylum Chordata; class Chondrichthyes; order Orectolobiformes; family Hemiscylliidae; genus Chiloscyllium; species Chiloscyllium punctatum. Next base: position 39,105,200 of record NC_092757.1, on the reverse strand, counting down.
AGAGAACACACACACAAGAACACACAGAGAGAACACACACACAGAACACAAACACACAGAGAACACACAGAGAGAGATCACAAAGAGAAAGAGAGAACACATAGAGCTAGAGAGAACACACGCACACACACAGGGAACACACACAGAACACAACCACACAGAACATACACACAGAACACAAACACACAGAGAGAACAGAGAGAGAGATCATACAGAGAAAGAGAGAACACATAGTGTGAGAGAGAACACACGCACACACGGAGAACACACACAAAGAGCACACACACAGAGAAACACACACACACAGAGAACATACACTAAGAACACACACACACAGAATACAGAGATAGAGAGAGAACACAGAGTGAGAGAGAACAGACACAGAGAGAGAGAACACAGAGAGAGAGAGAGAGAGAGAACAGAGAGAGAGATCACACACAGAAAGAGAGAACATACACACACAGAGAACACACACACACAGAACGCACACACACAGAGTACCCAAACATACACAGTGAACACACACACAGAGAACACAGAGAGAGAGAGAACACAGACAAATATCACACAGAGAAAGAGAGAACACATAGAGGGAGAAAGAACACACAGAGAGAGTACACAGAGAGAGAGAGAGAACACACACAAGAACAGACAGAGAGAACACACACACAGAACACAAACACACAGAGAACACACAGAGAGAGATCACACAGAAAAAGAGAGAACACACGCACACACACAGGGAACACACACAGAACACAAACACACAGAACATACACACAGAACACAAACACACAGAGAACACAGAGAGAGAGAGAGAGAACACAGTGCGTGATCACACAGAGAAAAAGAGAACACATAGAGGGAGAGAGAACACACGCACACACACAGTGAACACACACAGAGCACACAGAGAGAAACACACACAGAGAACACGCACACATAGAACACACAAACAGAGAACACACAGAAAGAACACACACCCACGAGAACACACACAGAGAACACACACAGAATACAGAGATCGAGAGAGAACACAGAGTGAGAGAGAACAGACACAGAGAGAGGGAGAACGCACAGTGAGAGAGATAACACACACACACAGAACACACAGAGAGAACACACACAGAGAGAGAACACAGAGAGAGAAGACAGAGAGACAGAGAACACAGAGAGCGAGAGATCGCAGAGAGAGCGAGAACACACAGAGAGAGGGAGGACAAACAGAGAGAGGGAGAACACAGAGAGAGAAAGAACACACAAAGAGAGAGAGAACAGAGATAGAGAGAACACAGAGAGAGAGAACACACAGATAGAGAGAACACAGACAGAGAACACAGACAGAGAACATGGAGAGACAAAACACAGAGAGAAAGAACACAGAGAGAGTGAACACAGAGAGAGAACACACACACAGACAACACAGAGAGAGAACGCAGAGAACATAGAGAGACAGAACACACAGAGAGAGAACACAGAGAGAGAGAACAAAGAGAGAGAACACACACACAGAGAACACCGAGAGCGAGAGCGAAAACACACGCGCACACACAGAGAACACACAGTGCGAGAAGAGAACAGAACACACACAGAACACACACAGAGAACACACACACAGAACACAAACATTCTATGTTCTGTATACAGATGACAGAAAACACAAACAGAGAACACACGCACATACAGAACACACACATAAGAGAACACACACACAGGGAACACACACAGAATACAGAGAAGAGCGCACACACACAGAGAACACACAGAGCGAGAAGAACACAGAGAGAGAGATCACACAGAGAGAGAGAGAGATCATACACAGAAAGAGAGAACATGCACACAAACAGAGAACACACACACAGAACACACACGCAAAGAACACACAGACAGAAAACACAAAAACACAGAATACAGAGATAGAGTGAGAACAAAGAGTGAGAGAGAACAGACACACATAGAGAGAACACATAGAGAGAGAACACACAGAGAAAAACAGAGAGAGAGATCACACAGAGAAAGAGAGAACACATAGTGTGAGAGAGAACACACGCACACACACGGAGAACACACACACAGAGCACACACACCGAGAAACACACACACACACAGAACATACACAAAGAACACACACACACAGAATACAGATATAGAGAGGGAACACAGAGTGAGAGAGAACAGGCACAGAGAGAGAGAGAACACAGAGAGAGAGAACACACAGAGAGAACAGAGAGAGAGATCACACAGAGAAAGAGAGAACACATAGTGTGAGAGAGAACACACGCACAAACACAGAGAAACACACACACACAGAGAGAACATGCACAAAGAACGCACACACACAGAATACAGAGATAGAGAGAGAACACAGTGTGAGAGAGAACAGACACAGAGAGAGAGAACACACACAGAGAGAGAGAGAGAACACAGAGAGAGAGATTACACACAGAAAGAGAGAACATACACACACAGAGAACACACACACACAGAACGTACACACACAGAGTACCCAAACATACACAAAGAACACACACACACAGAATACAGACATAGAGAGAGAACACAGAGTGAGAGAGAACAGACACAGAAAGAGAGAGAACACAGAGAGAGAGATCACACACAGAAAGAGAGAACATACACACACAGAGAACACACACACAGAACACAAACACACAGAGAAAACACAGAGAGAGATCACACAGAGAAAGAGAGAACACATAGAGGTAGAGAGAACACACGCACACACACAGGGAAAACACACAGAACACAAACACACAGAGAACACAGAGAGAGAGAGAGAACACAGAGCGTGATCATACAGAGAAAGAGAGAACACATAGAGGGAGAAAGAACGCACGCACACACACAGTGAACACACACAGAGCACACAGACAGAGAAACACACACACACAGAACACGTACACATAGAACACACAAACAGAGAATACACAGAAAGAACACACACCCACGAGAACACACACAGAGAACACGCACAGAATACAGAGATCGAGAGAGAACACAGAGTGAGAGAGAACAGACACAGAGAGAGAACACAGAGAGAGAGATCACACACAGAAAGAGAGAACATACACACACAGAGAACACACACACAGAACACAAACACACAGAGAAAACACAGAGAGAGATCACACAGAGAAAGAGAGAACACATAGTGTGAGAGAGAACACACGCACACACACGGAGAACACACACACAGAGCACACACACAGAGAAACACACACACAGAACATACACAAAGAACACACACACACAGAATACAGATATAGATAGGGAACACAGAGTGAGAGAGAACAGGCACAGAGAGAGAGAGAACACAGAGAGAGAGAACACACAGAGAGAACAGAGAGAGAGATCACACAGAGAAAGAGAGAACACATAGTGTGAGAGAGAACACACGCACAAACACAGAGAAACACAAACACACACAGAGAACATGCACAAAGAACGCACACACACAGAATACAGAGATAGAGAGAGAACACAGTGTGAGAGAGAACACACACAGAGAGAGAGAACACACAGAGAGAGAGAGAGAGAACACAGAGAGAGAGATTACACACAGAAAGAGAGAACATACACACACAGAGAACACACACACACAGAACGTACACACACAGAGTACCCAAACATACACAAAGAACACACACACACAGAATACAGACATAGAGAGAGAACACAGAGTGAGAGAGAACAGACACAGAAAGAGAGAGAACACAGAGAGAGAGATCACACACAGAAAGAGAGAACATACACACACAGAGAACACACACACAGAACACAAACACACAGAGAACACACAGAGAGAAAACACAAAAACACAGAATACAGAGATAGAGTGAGAACAAAGAGAGAGAGAACAGACACACATAGAGAGAACACAGAGAGAGAGAACACACAGAGAAAGAGAGAACACATAGTGTGAGAGAGAACACACGCACAAACACAGAGAAACACACACACACAGAGAACATACACAAAGAACGCACACACACAGAATACAGAGATAGAGAGAGAACACAGAGTGAGAGAGAACAGGCACAGAGAGAGAGAACACACAGAGAGAGAGAGAGAACACAGAGAGAGAGATTACACACAGAAAGAGAGAACATACATACACAGAGAACACACACACACAGAACGTACACACACAGAGTACCCAAACATACACAAAGAACACACACACACAGAATACAGACATAGAGAGAGAACACAGAGTGAGAGAGAACAGACACAGAAAGAGAGAACATACACACACAGAGAACACACACACAGAACACAAACACACAGAGAAAACACAGAGAGAGATCACACAGAGAAAGAGAGAACACATAGAGGGAGAAAGAACACACGCACACACACAGTGAACACACACAGAGCACACAGACAGAGAAACACACACACACAGAACACGCACACATAGAACACACAAACAGAGAACACACAGAAAGAACACACACCCACGAGAACACACACAGAGAACACACACAGAATACAGAGATCGAGAGAGAACACAGAGTGAGAGAGAACACACAGAGAGAGAGAGAGAACGCACAGAGAGAGAGACAACACACACACACAGAACACACAGAGAGAACACACACAGAGAGAGAACACAGAGAGAGAATACAGAGAGACAGAGAACACAGAGAGCGAGAGATCGCAGAGAGAGCGAGAACACACAGAGAGAGGGAGGACAAACAGAGAGAGGGAGAACACAGAGAGAGAAAGAACACACAAAGAGAGAGAGAACAGAGATAGAGAAAACACAGAGAGAGAGAACACACAGATAGAGAGAACACAGACAGAGAACACAGACAGAGAACATGGAGAGACAAAACATAGAGAGAAAGAACACACACACAGAGAACACACACACAGAGAACACAGAGAGAGAACGCAGAGAACATAGAGAGACAGAACACAGAGAGAGAGAACACAGAGAGAGAGAACAAAGAGAGAGAACACACACACAGAGAACACCGAGAGCGAGAGCGAAAACACACGCGCACACACAGAGAACACACAGTGCGAGAAGAGAACAGAACACACACAGAACACACACAGAGAACACACACACAGAACACAAACATTCTATGTTCTGTATACAGATTACAGAAAACACAAACAGAGAACACAGGCACATACAGAACACACACACAAGAGAACACACACACAGGGAACACACACAGAATACAGAGAAGAGCGCACACACAGAGAACACACAGAGCGAGAAGAACACAGAGAGAGTTCACAGAGAGAGAGAGAGATCATACACAGAAAGAGAGAACATGCACACAAACAGAGAACACACACACAGAACACACATGCAAAGAACACACAGACAGAAAACACAAAAACACAGAATACAGAGATAGAGTGAGAACAAAGAGTGAGAGTGAACAGACACACATAGAGAGAACACATAGAGAGAGAACACACAGAGAAAAACAGAGAGAGAGATCACACAGAGAAAGAGAGAACACATAGTGTGAGAGAGAACACACGCACACACACGGAGAACACACACACAGAGCACACACACAGAGAAACACTCACACACACAGAACATACACAAAGAACACACACACACAGAATACAGATATAGAGAGGGAACACAGAGTGAGAGAGAACAGACACAGAGAGAGAGAGAACACAGAGAGAGAGATCACACACAGAAAGAGAGAACATACACACACAGAGAACACACACACAGAACACAAACACACAGAGAACACACAGAGAGAAAACACAAAAACACAGAATACAGAGATAGAGTGAGAACAAAGAGAGAGAGAACAGACACACATAGAGAGAACACAGAGAGAGAGAACACACAGAGAAAGAGAGAACACATAGTGTGAGAGAGAACACACGCACAAACACAGAGAAACACACGCACAAAGAGAACATACACAAAGAACGCACACACACAGAATACAGAGATAGAGAGAGAACACAGAGTGAGAGAGAACAGGCACAGAGAGAGAGAACACACAGAGAGAGAGAGAGAACACAGAGAGAGAGATTACACACAGAAAGAGAGAACATACACACACAGAGAACACACACACACAGAACGTACACACACAGAGTACCCAAACATACACAAAGAACACACACACACAGAATACAGACATAGAGAGAGAACACAGAGTGAGAGAGAACAGACACAGAAAGAGAGAGAACACAGAGAGAGAGATCACACACAGAAAGAGAGAACATACACACACAGAGAACACACACACAGAACACAAACACACAGAGGAACACACGCACAGAAAACACGCACGCAGAGAACACACAAACAGAGAACACACACACACAACACACACAAAAGAGAACACACACAGAGAGCACACACACACAGAATACAGAGATAGAGAGAGAACACAGAGTGAGAGAGAACAGACACACATAGAGAGAACACTGAGAGAGAGAGAACACAGAGAGAGAACAGAGAGAGAGAGTGAGAACAAACAGAGACAGACAACACAGAGAGAGAAAGAACACACACACAGAGAGAACAGAGATGGAGAGAGAACGAGAACAGAGAGAGGGAAAACACAGAGAGAGAGAGCAACAGATAGAGGGAACACAGAGAACGCAGACAGAGAACATAGAGAAACAGAACGCAGAGAGAGAGAACGCAGAGAGAGAGAACACAGAGAGAGAACACACACAGAGGGAGAACACAGAGAGAGAACACAGACACACAGAGAAAATACACAAAGAACGCACACACACAGAATACAGAGATAGAGAGAGAACACAGAGTGAGAGAGAACAGACACAGAGAGAGAGAACACAGAGAGAGAGAGAGAGAGAGAACACAGAGAGAGAGATCACACACAGAAAGAGAGAACATACACACACAGAAAACACACACACACAGAACGTACACACACAGAGTACCCAAACATACACAAAGAACACACACACACAGAATACAGACATAGAGAGAGAACACAGAGTGAGAGAGAACAGACACAGAGAGAGAGAGAACACAGAGAGAGAGATCACACACAGAAAGAGAGAACATACACACACAGAGAACACACACACAGAACACAAACACACAGAGAAAACACAGAGAGAGATCACACAGAGAAAGAGAGAACACATAGAGGTAGAGAGAACACACGCACACACACAGGGAAAACACACAGAACACTAACACACAGAACATACACACCGAACACAAACACACAGAGAACACAGAGAGAGAGAGAGAACACAGAGCGTGATCACACAGAGAAAGAGAGAACACATAGAGGGAGAAAGAACACACGCACACACACAGTGAACACACACAGAGCACACAGACAGAGAAACACACACACACAGAACACGCACACATAGAACACACAAACAGAGAACACACAGAAAGAACACACACCCACGAGAACACACACAGAGAACACACACAGAATACAGAGATCGAGAGAGAACACAGAGTGAGAGAGAACACACACAGAGAGAGAGAGAACGCACAGAGAGAGAGACAACACACACACACAGAACACACAGAGAGAACACACACAGAGAGAGAACACAGAGAGAGAATACAGAGAGACAGAGAACACAGAGAGCGAGAGATCGCAGAGAGAGCGAGAACACACAGAGAGAGGGAGGACAAACAGAGAGAGGGAGAACACAGAGAGAGAAAGAACACACAAAGAGAGAGAGAACAGAGATAGAGAGAACACAGAGAGAGAGAACACACAGATAGAGAGAACACAGACAGAGAACACAGACAGAGAACATGGAGAGACAAAACACAGAGAGAAAGAACACAGAGAGAGAGAACACAGAGAGAGAGATCACACACAGAAAGAGAGAACATACACACATAGAACACACAAACAGAGAACACACAGAAAGAACACACACCCACGAGAACACACACAGAGAACACACACAGAATACAGAGATAGAGAGAGAACACAGAGTGAGAGAGAACACACACAGAGAGAGAGAGAACGCACAGAGAGAGAGACAACACACACACACAGAACACACAGAGAGAACACACACAGAGAGAGAACACAGAGAGAGAATACAGAGAGACAGAGAACACAGAGAGCGAGAGATCGCAGAGAGAGCGAGAACACACAGAGAGAGGGAGGACAAACAGAGAGAGAGAACACAGAGAGAGAAAGAACACACAAAGAGAGAGAGAACAGAGATAGAGAGAACACAGAGAGAGAGAAAACACAGTTAGAGAGAACACAGGCAGAGAACATAGAGAAACAGAACACAGAGAGAGAGAGCGCAGAGAGAGAGAACACAGAGAGAGAACACACACAGAGGGAGAACACAGAGAGAGAACGGAGACAGAGAACATAGAGAGACAGAACACAGAGAGAGAACACAGAGAGAGAGAACTCAGAGAGAGAACACACTAACAGAGAACACAGAGAGAGAGCGAAAACACAAGCGCACACACAGAGAACACACAGAGCAAGAAGAAAACAGAGAGAGAGATCACACACAGAGAGAGAGATCATACACAGAAAGAGAGAACATGCACACAAACAGAGAACACACACACAGAAAACACACACAAGAGAACACACAGTAAGAAAACACTAAAACACAGAATACAGATATAGAGTGAGAACACAGAGTGAGAGAGAACAGACACACATAGAGAGAACACAGAGAGAGAGAACACACAGAGAGAACAGAGAGAGATCACACAGAGAAAGAGAGAACACATAGTGTGAGAGAGAACACACGCACACACGGAGAACACACACAGAGAAACACACACACAGAGAACATACACAAAGAACACACACACAGAATACAGAGATAGAGAGAGAACACTGCGTGAGAGAGAACAGACACACATAGAGAGAACACACAGAGAGAGAGAACACACACAGAAAGAGAGAACATACACACACAGAGAACACACACACACTGAACGCACACACACAGAGTACCCAAGCATACACAGAGAACACACACACACAGAGAACACAGAGAGAGAGAGAAAACACAGAGAAAGATCACACAGAGAAAGAGAGAACACATAGAGGGAGAGAGAACACACAGAGGGAGTACACACAGAGAGAGAGAGAACACACACACAAGAACACACAGAGCGAACACACACACAGAACAGAAACACACAGAGAGAGATCACACAGAGAAAGAGAGAACACATAGAGGTAGAGAGAACACACGCACACACACAGTGAACGCACACAGAACACAAACACACAGAATACAAACACGCAGAGAACACACAGAGAGAGATAACAGAGATAGATCACACAGAGAAAGAGAGAACACATAGAGTGAGAGAGAACACACGCACACACACGGAGAACACACACACAGAGGAACACCCGCACAGAAAACACGCACGCAGAGAACACACAAACAGAGAACACACACACACAACACACACAAAAGAGAACACACACAGAGAGCACACACACACAGAATACAGAGATAGAGAGAGAACACAGAGTGAGAGAGAACAGACACACATAGAGAGAACACTGAGAGAGAGAGAACACAGAGAGAGAGAACAGAGAGAGAGAGTGAGAACAAACAGAGGCAGACAACACAGAGAGAGAAAGAACACACACACACAGAGAGAACAGAGATGGAGAGAGAACGAGAACAGAGAGAGGGAAAACAGAGAGAGAGAGAGCAACAGATAGAGAGAACACAGAGAACGCAGACAGAGAACATAGAGAAACAGAACGCAGAGAGAGAGAACGCAGAGAGAGAGAACACAGAGAGAGAACACAGACACACAGAGAAAATACACAAAGAACACACACACACAGAATACAGACATAGAGAGAGAACACAGAGTGAGAGAGAACAGACACAGAGAGAGAGAGAACACAGAGAGAGAGATCACACACAGAAAGAGAGAACATACACACACAGAGAACACACACACAGAACACAAACACACAGAGAAAACACAGAGAGAGATCACACAGAGAAAGAGAGAACACATAGAGGTAGAGAGAACACACGCACACACACAGGGAAAACACATAGAACACTAACACACAGAACATACACACCGAACACAAACACACAGAGAACACAGAGAGAGAGAGAGAACACAGAGCGTGATCACACAGAGAAAGAGAGAACACATAGAGGGAGAAAGAACACACGCACACACACAGTGAACACACACAGAGCACACAGACAGAGAAACACACACACACAGAACACGCACACATAGAACACACAAACAGAGAACACACAGAAAGAACACACACCCACGAAAACACACACAGAGAACACACACAGAATACAGAGATCGAGAGAGAACACAGAGTGAGAGAGAACACACACAGAGAGAGAGAGAACGCACAGAGAGAGAGACAACACACACACACAGAACACACAGAGAGAACACACACAGAGAGAGAACACAGAGAGAGAATACAGAGAGACAGAGAACACAGAGAGCGAGAGATCGCAGAGAGAGCGAGAACACACAGAGAGAGGGAGGACAAACAGAGAGAGGGAGAACACAGAGAGAGAAAGAACACACAAAGAGAGAGAGAACAGAGATAGAGAGAACACAGAGAGAGAGAACACACAGATAGAGAGAACACAGACAGAGAACACAGACAGAGAACATGGAGAGACAAAACACAGAGAGAAGGAACACACACACAGAGAACACACACACAGAGAACACAGAGAGAGAACGCAGAGAACATAGAGATACAGAACACAGAGAGAGAGAACACAGAGAGAGAGAACAAAGAGAGAGAACACACACACAGAGAACACCGAGAGCGAGAGCGAAAACACACGCGCACACACAGAGAACACACAGTGCGAGAAGAGAACAGAACACACACAGAACACACACAGAGAACACACACACAGAACACAAACATTCTATGTTCTGTATACAGATTACAGAAAACACAAACAGAGAACACAGGCACATACAGAACACACACACAAGAGAACACACACACAGGGAACACACACAGAATACAGAGAAGAGCGCACACACAGAGAACACACAGAGCGAGAAGAACACAGAGAGAGTTCACACAGAGAGAGAGAGATCATACACAGAAAGAGAGAACATGCACACAAACAGAGAACACACACACAGAACACACACGCAAAGAACACACAGACAGAAAACACAAAAACACAGAATACAGAGATAGAGTGAGAACAAAGAGTGAGAGTGAACAGACACACATAGAGAGAACACATAGAGAGAGAACACACAGAGAAAAACAGAGAGAGAGATCACACAGAGAAAGAGAGAACACACGCACATAGTGTGAGAGAGAACACACGCACACACACGGAGAATACACACACAGAGCACACACACAGAGAAACACACACACACAGAACATACACAAAGAACACACACACACAGAATACAGATATAGAGAGGGACCACAGAGTGAGAGAGAACAGACACAGAGAGAGAGAGAACACAGAGAGAGAGATCACACACAGAAAGAGAGAACATACACACACAGAGAACACACACACAGAACACAAACACACAGAGAACACACAGAGAGAAAACACAAAAACACAGAATACAGAGATAGAGTGAGAACAAAGAGAGAGAGAACAGACACACATAGAGAGAACACAGAGAGAGAGAACACACAGAGAAAGAGAGAACACATAGTGTGAGAGAGAACACACGCACAAACACAGAGAAACACACACACACAGAGAACATACACAAAGAACGCACACACACAGAATACAGAGATAGAGAGAGAACACAGAGTGAGAGAGAACAGGCACAGAGAGAGAGAACACACAGAGAGAGAGAGAGAACACAGAGAGAGAGATTACACACAGAAAGAGAGAACATACACACACAGAGAACACACACACACAGAACGTACACACACAGAGTACCCAAACATACACAAAGAACACACACACACAGAATACAGACATAGAGAGAGAACACAGAGTGAGAGAGAACAGACACAGAAAGAGAGAGAACACAGAGAGAGAGATCACACACAGAAAGAAAGAACATACACACACAGAGAACACACACACAGAACACAAACACACAGAGAAAACACAGAGAGAGATCACACAGAGAAAGAGAGAACACATAGAGGGAGAAAGAACACACGCACACACAGTGAACACACACAGAGCACACAGACAGAGAAACACACACACACAGAACACGCACACATAGAACACACAAACAGAGAACACACAGAAAGAACACACACCCACGAGAACACACACAGAGAACACACACAGAATACAGAGATCGAGAGAGAACACAGAGTGAGAGAGAACACACAGAGAGAGAGAGAGAACGCACAGAGAGAGAGACAACACACACACAGAACACACAGAGAGAACACACACAGAGAGAGAACACAGAGAGAGAATACAGAGAGACAGAGAACACAGAGAGCGAGAGATCGCAGAGAGAGCGAGAACACACAGAGAGAGGGAGGACAAACAGAGAGAGGGAGAACACAGAGAGAGAAAGAACACACAAAGAGAGAGAGAACAGAGATAGAGAGAACACAGAGAGAGAGAACACACAGATAGAGAGAACACAGACAGAGAACACAGACAGAGAACATGGAGAGACAAAACACAGAGAGAAAGAACACACACACAGAGAACACACACACAGAGAACACAGAGAGAGAACGCAGAGAACATAGAGAGACAGAACACAGAGAGAGAGAACACAGAGAGAGAGAACAAAGAGAGAGAACACACACACAGAGAACACCGAGAGCGAGAGCGAAAACACACGCGCACACACAGAGAACACACAGTGCGAGAAGAGAACAGAACACACACAGAACACACACAGAGAACACACACACAGAACACAAACATTCTATGTTCTGTATACAGATTACAGAAAACACAAACAGAGAACACAGGCACATACAGAACACACACACAAGAGAACACACACACAGGGAACACACACAGAATACAGAGAAGAGCGCACACACAGAGAACACACAGAGCGAGAAGAACACAGAGAGAGTTCACAGAGAGAGAGAGAGATCATACACAGAAAGAGAGAACATGCACACAAACAGAGAACACACACACAGAACACACATGCAAAGAACACACAGACAGAAAACACAAAAACACAGAATACAGAGATAGAGTGAGAACAAAGAGTGAGAGTGAACAGACACACATAGAGAGAACACATAGAGAGAGAACACACAGAGAAAAACAGAGAGAGAGATCACACAGAGAAAGAGAGAACACACGCACATAGTGTGAGAGAGAACACACGCACACACACGGAGAACACACACACAGAGCACACACACAGAGAAACACTCACACACACAGAACATACACAAAGAACACACTCACACAGAATACAGATATAGAGAGGGAACACAGAGTGAGAGAGAACAGACACAGAGAGAGAGAGAACACAGAGAGAGAGATCACACACAGAAAGAGAGAACATACACACACAGAGAACACACACACAGAACACAAACACACAGAGAACACACAGAGAGAAAACACAAAAACACAGAATACAGAGATAGACTGAGAACAAAGAGAGAGAGAACAGACACACATAGAGAGAACACAGAGAGAGAGAACACACAGAGAAAGAGAGAACACATAGTGTGAGAGAGAACACACGCACAAACACAGAGAAACACACACACACAGAGAACATGCACAAAGAACGCACACACACAGAATACAGAGATAGAGAGAGAACACAGTGTGAGAGAGAACAGGCACAGAGAGAGAGAACACACAGAGAGAGAGAGAGAGAACACAGAGAGAGAGATTACACACAGAAAGAGAGAACATACACACACAGAAAACACACACACACAGAACGTACACACACAGAGTACCCAAACATACACAAAGAACACACACACACAGAATACAGACATAGAGAGAGAACACAGAGTGAGAGAGAACAGACACAGAAAGAGAGAGAACACAGAGAGAGAGATCACACACAGAAAGAGAGAACATACACACACAGAGAACACACACACAGAACACAAACACACAGAGAAAACACAGAGAGAGATCACACAGAGAAAGAGAGAACACATAGAGGTAGAGAGAACACACGCACACACACAGGGAAAACACACAGAACACTAACACACAGAACATACACACCGAACACAAACACACAGAGAACACAGAGAGAGAGAGAGAACACAGAGCGTGATCACACAGAGAAAGAGAGAACACATAGAGGGAGAAAGAACACACGCACACACACAGTGAACACACACAGAGCACACAGACAGTGAAACACACACACACAGAACACGCACACATAGAACACACAAACAGAGAACACACAGAAAGAACACACACCCACGAGAACACACACAGAGAACACACACAGAATACAGAGATCGAGAGAGAACACAGAGTGAGAGAGAACACACACAGAGAGAGAGAGAACGCACAGAGAGAGAGACAACACACACACACAGAACACACAGAGAGAACACACACAGAGAGAGAACACAGAGAGAGAATACAGAGAGACAGAGAACACAGAGAGCGAGAGATCGCAGAGAGAGCGAGAACACACATAGAGAGGGAGGAAAAACAGAGAGAGGGAGAACACAGAGAGAGAAAGAACACACAAAGAGAGTGAGAACAGAGATAGAGAGAACACAGAGAGAGAGAACACACAGATAGAGAGAACACAGACAGAGAACACAGACAAAGAACATGGAGAGACAAAACACAGAGAGAAAGAACACAGAGAGAGAGAACACACACACAGAGAACACATAGAGAGAACGCAGAGAACATAGAGAGACAGAACACAAAGAGAGAGAACACAGAGAGAGAGAACAAAGAGAGAGAACACACACAGAGAACACCGAGAGCGAGAGCGAAAACACACGCGCACACACACAGAGAACACAGAGAGAGAACGCAGAGAACATAGAGAGACAGAACACACAGAGAGAGAACACAGAGAGAGAAAGAACACACAAAGAGAGAGAGAACAGAGATAGAGAGAACACAGAGAGAGAGGACACACAGATAGAGAGAACACAGACAGAGAACACAGACAAAGAACATGGAGAGACAAAACACAGAGAGAAAGAACACACACACAGAGAACACACACACAGAGAACACACACACAGAGAACACATAGAGAGAACGCAGAGAACATAGAGAGACAGAACACAAAGAGAGAGAACACAGAGAGAGAGAACAAAGAGAGAGAACACACACAGAGAACACCGAGAGCGAGAGCGAAAACACACGCGCACACACACAGAGAACACACAGTGCGAGAAGAGAACAGAACACACACAGAGAACACACACAGAGAACACACACACAGAAAACAAACACTCTGTGTTCTATATACAGATTACAGAAAACACAAACAGAGAACACACGCACATACAGAACACAAAGACAAGAGAACACACACACTGGAAACACACACAGAATATAGAGAAGAGCGCACACACACAGAGAACACACAGAGCGAGAAGAACACAGAGAGAGAGATCACAGAGAGAGAGAGATCATACACAGAAAGAGACAACATACACACAAACAGTGAACACACACACAGAACACACACACAAGAGAACACACAGACAGAAAACACAAAAACACAGAATACACAGATAGAGAGAGTACACAGACTGAGAGAGAACTGACTCAGAGAGAGCGAGAACACACAGAGACAGAGAGAGAACACAGAGAGAGAGATCACACACAGAAAGAGAGAACACATAGAGTGAGAGAGAATACACGCACACACGGAAACACACACAGAGAGAAACACACACACAGAAAACATGCACACACAGAACACACAAACAGAGAACACACACACACAACACACACAAAAGAGAACACACACAGAGAGCACACACAGAATACAAAGATAGAGAGAGAACACAGAGTAAGAGAGAACAGACACACATAGAGAGAACACAGAGAGACAATACAGAGAGAGAGAGAACACAGAGAGCGAGAGATCGCAGAGAGAGCGAGAACATACAGAGAGAGTGAGAACAAACAGACACAGACAACACAGAGAGAGAAAGAACACACACACAGAGAGAACAGAGATGTAGAGAGAACGAGAACAGAGAGAGAGAAAACACACAGAGAGAGAGCACACAGTTAGAGGGAACACAGAGAACGCAGACAGAGAACATAGAAAAACAGAACACAGACAGAGAGGGCGCAGAGAGAGAGAACACACACAGAGGGAGAACACAGAGAGAGAACGCAGACAGAGAACATAGACAGACAGAACACAGAGAGAGAGAACACAGAGAGAGAGAACTCAGAGAGAGAACACACACACACAGTGAATACACAGAGAGAGAGCGAAAACACAAGCGCGCACACACAGAGAACACACAGAGCAAGAAGAAAACAGAGAGAGAGATCACACAGAGAGAGAGAGATCATACACAGAAAAAGGGAACATGCACACAAGCAGAGAACACACACATAGAACACACACAAGAGAACACACAGACAAAAAACACAAAAACACAGAATACAGAGATAGAGAGAGAACACAGATTGAGAGAGAACAGACACACATAGAGAGTACACCGAGAGAGAGAACACAGAGAGAGAGAGAGAACAGAGAGAGAGATCACAAAGAGAAAGAGAGAACACATAGTGTGAGAGAGAACACACGCACACACACGGAGAACACACACACCGAGCACACACACAGAGAAACACACACAGATAGCACACAGACAGATACCACAAAAACACAGAATACAGAGATAGAGTGAGAACACAGAGTGAGAAAGAACAGACACACATAGAGAGAACACAGAGAGTGAGAAGACAGAGAGACAGAGAGAGAACAGTGAGAGAGATCACACAGAGAAAGAGAGAACTCATAGTGTGAGAGAGAACACACGCACACACGGAGAACACACAAACAGAGAAACCACACAGAGAAACACACACAGATAGCACACAGACAGATACCACAAAAACACAGAATACAGAGATAGAGTGAGAACACAGAGTGAGAAAGAACAGACACACATAGAGAGAACACAGAGAGTGAGAAGACAGAGAGACAGAGAGAGAACAGTGAGAGAGATCACACAGAGAAAGAGAGAACTCATAGTGTGAGAGAGAACACACGCACACACGGAGAACACACAAACAGAGAAACCACACAGAGAAACACACACACACACACACACAGACCACACACATAGAATACAGACATAGAGAGAGAACACAGAGTGAGAGAGAACAGACACAGAAAGAGAGAGAACACAGAGAGAGAGAGAGATCACACACAGAAAGAAAGAACATACACACACAGAGAACACACGCACAGAACACAAACACACAGAGAAAACAGAGAGAGATCACACAGAGAAAGAGAGAACACATAGAGGTAGAGAGAACACACGCACACACACAGGGAAAACACACAGAACATACACACCGAACACAAACACACAGAGAACAGAGAGAGAGAGAACACAGAGCGTGATCACACAGAGAAAGAGAGAACACATAGTGTGAGAGAGAACACACGCACAAACACAGAGAAACGCACACACACAGAATACAGAGATAGAGAGAGAACACAGAGTGAGAGAGAACAGACACAGAGAGAGAGAGAACACACACACACACAGAGAACACAGAGAGAGAGATCACACACAGAAAGAGAGAACATACACACACAGAGAACACACACACACAGAACGCACACACACAGAGTACCCAAACATACACAGAGAACACACACACACAGAGAACACACAGAGAGAGAGAACACACAGAGAGAGTACACACAGAGAGAGAGAGAGAACACACACACAAGAACACACAGAGAGAACACACACACAGAACACAAACACACAGAGAACACACAGAGAGAGATCACAAAGAGAAAGAGAGAACACATAGAGCTAGAGAGAACACACGCACACACACAGGGAACACACACAGAACACAACCACACAGAACATACACACAGAACACAAACACACAGAGAGAACAGAGAGAGAGATCATACAGAGAAAGAAAGAACACATAGTGTGAGAGAGAACACACGCACACACGGAGAACACACACAAAGAGCACACACACAGAGAAACACACACACACAGAGAACATACACTAAGAACACACACACACAGAATACAGAGAGAGAGAGAGAACACAGAGTGAGAGAGAACAGACACAGAGAGAGAGAACACAGAGAGAGAGAGAGAGAGAGAACAGAGAGAGAGATCACACACAGAAAGAGAGAACATACACACACAGAGAACACACACACACAGAACGCACACACACAGAGTACCCAAACATACACAGTGAACACACACACAGAGAACACAGAGAGAGAGAGAACACAGACAAATATCACACAGAGAAAGAGAGAACACATAGAGGGAGAAAGAACACACAGAGAGAGTACACAGAGAGAGAGAGAGAACACACACAAGAACAGACAGAGAGAACACACACACAGAACACAAACACACAGAGAACACACAGAGAGAGATCACACAGAAAAAGAGAGAACACACGCACACACACAGGGAACACACACAGAACACAAACACACAGAACATACACACAGAACACAAACACACAGAGAACACAGAGAGAGAGAGAGAGAACACAGTGCGTGATCACACAGAGAAAAAGAGAACACATAGAGGGAGAGAGAACACACGCACACACACAGTGAACACACACAGAGCACACAGAGAGAAACACACACAGAGAACACGCACACATAGAACACACAAACAGAGAACACACAGAAAGAACACACACCCACGAGAACACACACAGAGAACACACACAGAATACAGAGATCGAGAGAGAACACAGAGTGAGAGAGAACAGACACAGAGAGAGGGAGAACGCACAGTGAGAGAGAGAGAGAGAACACAGAGAGAGAGATTACACACAGAAAGAGAGAACATACACACACAGAGAACACACACACACAGAACGTACACACACAGAGTACCCAAACATACACAAAGAACACACACACACAGAATACAGACATAGAGAGAGAACACAGAGTGAGAGAGAACAGACACAGAAAGAGAGAGAACACAGAGAGAGAGATCACACACAGAAAGAGAGAACATACACACACAGAGAACACACACACAGAACACAAACACACAGAGAAAACACAGAGAGAGATCACACAGAGAAAGAGAGAACACATAGAGGTAGAGAGAACACACGCACACACATGGAAAACACACAGAACATACACACCGAACACAAACACACAGAGAACACAGAGAGAGAGAACACAGAGCGTGATCACACAGAGAAAGAGAGAACACATAGTGTGAGAGAGAACACACGCACAAACACAGAGAAACACACACACACAGAGAACATACACAAAGAACGCACACACACAGAATACAGAGATAGAGAGAGAACACAGAGTGAGAGAGAACAGACACAGAGAGAGAGAGAACACACACACACACAGAGAACACAGAGAGAGAGATCACACACAGAAAGAGAGAACATACACACACAGAGAACACACACACACAGAACGCACACACACAGAGTACCCAAACATACACAGAGAACACACACACACAGAGAACACACACAGAGAGAGAACACACAGAGAGAGTACACACAGAGAGAGAGAGAGAACACACACACAAGAACACACAGAGAGAACACACACACAGAACACAAACACACAGAGAACACACAGAGAGAGATCACAAAGAGAAAGAGAGAACACATAGAGCTAGAGAGAACACACGCACACACACAGGGAACACACACAGAACACAACCACACAGAACATACACACAGAACACAAACACACAGAGAGAACAGAGAGAGAGATCATACAGAGAAAGAGAGAACACATAGTGTGAGAGAGAACACACGCACACACGGAGAACACACACAAAGAGCACACACACAGAGAAACACACACACACAGAGAACATACACTAAGAACACACACACACAGAATACAGAGATAGAGAGAGAACACAGAGTGAGAGAGAACAGACACAGAGAGAGAGAACACAGAGAGAGAGAGAGAGAGAGAACAGAGAGAGAGATCACACACAGAAAGAGAGAACATACACACACAGAGAACACACACACACAGAACGCACACACACAGAGTACCCAAACATACACAGTGAACACACACACAGAGAACACAGAGAGAGAGAGAACACAGACAAATATCACACAGAGAAAGAGAGAACACATAGAGGGAGAAAGAACACACAGAGAGAGTACACAGAGAGAGAGAGAGAACACACACAAGAACAGACAGAGAGAACACACACACAGAACACAAACACACAGAGAACACACAGAGAGAGATCACACAGAAAAAGAGAGAACACACGCACACACACAGGGAACACACACAGAACACAAACACACAGAACATACACACAGAACACAAACACACAGAGAACACAGAGAGAGAGAGAGAGAACACAGTGCGTGATCACACAGAGAAAAAGAGAACACATAGAGGGAGAGAGAACACACGCACACACACAGTGAACACACACAGAGCACACAGAGAGAAACACACACAGAGAACACGCACACATAGAACACACAAACAGAGAACACACAGAAAGAACACACACCCACGAGAACACACACAGAGAACACACACAGAATACAGAGATCGAGAGAGAACACAGAGTGAGAGAGAACAGACACAGAGAGAGGGAGAACGCACAGTGAGAGAGATAACACACACACACAGAACACACAGAGAGAACACACACAGAGAGAGAACACAGAGAGAGAAGACAGAGAGACAGAGAACACAGAGAGCGAGAGATCGCAGAGAGAGCGAGAACACACAGAGAGAGGGAGGACAAACAGAGAGAGGGAGAACACAGAGAGAGAAAGAACACACAAAGAGAGAGAGAACAGAGATAGAGAGAACACAGAGAGAGAGAACACACAGATAGAGAGAACACAGACAGAGAACACAGACAGAGAACATGGAGAGACAAAACACAGAGAGAAAGAACACAGAGAGAGTGAACACAGAGAGAGAACACACACACAGACAACACAGAGAGAGAACGCAGAGAACATAGAGAGACAGAACACACAGAGAGAGAACACAGAGAGAGAGAACAAAGAGAGAGAACACACACACAGAGAACACCGAGAGCGAGAGCGAAAACACACGCGCACACACAGAGAACACACAGTGCGAGAAGAGAACAGAACACACACAGAACACACACAGAGAACACACACACAGAACACAAACATTCTATGTTCTGTATACAGATGACAGAAAACACAAACAGAGAACACACGCACATACAGAACACACACATAAGAGAACACACACACAGGGAACACACACAGAATACAGAGAAGAGCGCACACACACAGAGAACACACAGAGCGAGAAGAACACAGAGAGAGAGATCACACAGAGAGAGAGAGAGATCATACACAAAAAGAGAGAACATGCACACAAACAGAGAACACACACACAGAACACACACGCAAAGAACACACAGACAGAAAACACAAAAACACAGAATACAGAGATAGAGTGAGAACAAAGAGTGAGAGAGAACAGACACACATAGAGAGAACACATAGAGAGAGAACACACAGAGAAAAACAGAGAGAGAGATCACACAGAGAAAGAGAGAACACATAGTGTGAGAGAGAACACACGCACACACACGGAGAACACACACACAGAGCACACACACCGAGAAACACACACACACACAGAACATACACAAAGAACACACACACACAGAATACAGATATAGAGAGGGAACACAGAGTGAGAGAGAACAGGCACAGAGAGAGAGAGAACACAGAGAGAGAGAACACACAGAGAGAACAGAGAGAGAGATCACACAGAGAAAGAGAGAACACATAGTGTGAGAGAGAACACACGCACAAACACAGAGAAACACACACACACAGAGAGAACATGCACAAAGAACGCACACACACAGAATACAGAGATAGAGAGAGAACACAGTGTGAGAGAGAACAGACACAGAGAGAGAGAACACACACAGAGAGAGAGAGAGAACACAGAGAGAGAGATTACACACAGAAAGAGAGAACATACACACACAGAGAACACACACACACAGAACGTACACACACAGAGTACCCAAACATACACAAAGAACACACACACACAGAATACAGACATAGAGAGAGAACACAGAGTGAGAGAGAACAGACACAGAAAGAGAGAGAACACAGAGAGAGAGATCACACACAGAAAGAGAGAACATACACACACAGAGAACACACACACAGAACACAAACACACAGAGAAAACACAGAGAGAGATCACACAGAGAAAGAGAGAACACATAGAGGTAGAGAGAACACACGCACACACACAGGGAAAACACACAGAACACAAACACACAGAGAACACAGAGAGAGAGAGAGAACACAGAGCGTGATCATACAGAGAAAGAGAGAACACATAGAGGGAGAAAGAACGCACGCACACACACAGTGAACACACACAGAGCACACAGACAGAGAAACACACACACACAGAACACGTACACATAGAACACACAAACAGAGAATACACAGAAAGAACACACACCCACGAGAACACACACAGAGAACACGCACAGAATACAGAGATCGAGAGAGAACACAGAGTGAGAGAGAACAGACACAGAGAGAGAGAGAACACAGAGAGAGAGATCACACACAGAAAGAGAGAACATACACACACAGAGAACACACACACAGAACACAAACACACAGAGAAAACACAGAGAGAGATCACACAGAGAAAGAGAGAACACATAGTGTGAGAGAGAACACACGCACACACACGGAGAACACACACACAGAGCACACACACAGAGAAACACACACACAGAACATACACAAAGAACACACACACACAGAATACAGATATAGATAGGGAACACAGAGTGAGAGAGAACAGGCACAGAGAGAGAGAGAACACAGAGAGAGAGAACACACAGAGAGAACAGAGAGAGAGATCACACAGAGAAAGAGAGAACACATAGTGTGAGAGAGAACACACGCACAAACACAGAGAAACACAAACACACACAGAGAACATGCACAAAGAACGCACACACACAGAATACAGAGATAGAGAGAGAACACAGTGTGAGAGAGAACACACACAGAGAGAGAGAACACACAGAGAGAGAGAGAGAGAACACAGAGAGAGAGATTACACACAGAAAGAGAGAACATACACACACAGAGAACACACACACACAGAACGTACACACACAGAGTACCCAAACATACACAAAGAACACACACACACAGAATACAGACATAGAGAGAGAACACAGAGTGAGAGAGAACAGACACAGAAAGAGAGAGAACACAGAGAGAGAGATCACACACAGAAAGAGAGAACATACACACACAGAGAACACACACACAGAACACAAACACAGAGAGAGATCACACAGAGAAAGAGAGAACACATAGAGGTAGAGAGAACACACGCACACACACAGGGAAAACACACAGAACACAAACACACAGAACATACACACCGAACACAAACACACAGAGAACACAGAGAGAGAGAGAGAACACAGAGCGTGATCACACAGAGAAAGAGAGAACACATAGAGGGAGAAAGAACACACGCACACACACAGTGAACACACACAGAGCACACAGACAGAGCACACACACACACAGAACACGTACACATAGAACACACAAACAGAGAACACACAGAAAGAACACACACCCACGAGAACACACACAGAGAACACGCACAGAATACAGAGATCGAGAGAGAACACAGAGTGAGAGAGAACAGACACAGAGAGAGGGAGAACGCACAGAGAGAGAGACAACACACACACACAGTACACACAGAGAGAACACACACAAAGAGAGAACACAGAGAGAGAATACAGAGAGAGACAGAGAACACAGAGAGCGAGAGATCGCAGAGAGAGCGAGAACACACATAGAGAGGGAGGACAAACAGAGAGAGGGAGAACACAGAGAGAGAAAGAACACACAAAGAGAGTGAGAACAGAGATAGAGAGAACACAGAGAGAGAGAACACACAGATAGAGAGAACACAGACAGAGAACACAGACAAAGAACATGGAGAGACAAAACACAGAGAGAAAGAACACAGAGAGAGAGAACACACACACAGAGAACACATAGAGAGAACGCAGAGAACATAGAGAGACAGAACACAAAGAGAGAGAACACAGAGAGAGAGAACAAAGAGAGAGAACACACACAGAGAACACCGAGAGCGAGAGCGAAAACACACGCGCACACACACAGAGAACACAGAGAGAGAACGCAGAGTACATAGAGAGACAGAACACACAGAGAGAGAACACAGAGAGAGAAAGAACACACAAAGAGAGAGAGAACAGAGATAGAGAGAACACAGAGAGAGAGAACACACAGATAGAGAGAACACAGACAGAGAACACAGACAAAGAACATGGAGAGACAAAACACAGAGAGAAAGAACACACACACAGAGAACACACACACAGAGAACACACACACAGAGAACACACACACAGAGAACGCAGAGAACATAGAGAGACAGAACACAAAGAGAGAGAACACAGAGAGAGAGAACAAAGAGAGAGAACACACACAGAGAACACCGAGAGCGAGAGCGAAAACACACGCGCACACACACAGAGAACACACAGTGCGAGAAGAGAACAGAACACACACAGAGAACACACACAGAGAACACACACACAGAACACAAACACTCTGTGTTCTATATACAGATTACAGAAAACACAAACAGAGAACACACGCACATACAGAACACAAAGACAAGAGAACACACACACTGGAAACACACACAGAATACAGAGAAGAGCGCACACACACAGAGAACACACAGAGCGAGAAGAACACAGAGAGAGAGATCACAGAGAGAGAGAGATCATACACAGAAAGAGACAACATACACACAAACAGTGAACACACACACAGAACACACACACAAGAGAACACACAGACAGAAAACACAAAAACACAGAATACACAGATAGAGAGAGTACACAGACTGAGAGAGAACTGACTCAGAGAGAGCGAGAACACACAGAGACAGAGAGAGAACACAGAGAGAGAGATCACACACAGAAAGAGAGAACACATAGAGTGAGAGAGAATACACGCACACACGGAAACACACACAGAGAGAAACACACACACAGAAAACATGCACACACAGAACACACAAACAGAGAACACACACACACAACACACACAAAAGAGAACACACACAGAGAGCACACACAGAATACAAAGATAGAGAGAGAACACAGAGTAAGAGAGAACAGACACACATAGAGAGAACACAGAGAGACAATACAGAGAGAGAGAGAACACAGAGAGCGAGAGATCGCAGAGAGAGCGAGAACATACAGAGAGAGTGAGAACAAACAGACACAGACAACACAGAGAGAGAAAGAACACACACACAGAGAGAACAGAGATGTAGAGAGAACGAGAACAGAGAGAGAGAAAACACACAGAGAGAGAGCACACAGTTAGAGGGAACACAGAGAACGCAGACAGAGAACATAGAAAAACAGAACACAGACAGAGAGGGCGCAGAGAGAGAGAACACACACAGAGGGAGAACACAGAGAGAGAACGCAGACAGAGAACATAGACAGACAGAACACAGAGAGAGAGAACACAGAGAGAGAGAACTCAGAGAGAGAACACACACACACAGTGAATACACAGAGAGAGAGCGAAAACACAAGCGCGCACACACAGAGAACACACAGAGCAAGAAGAAAACAGAGAGAGAGATCACACAGAGAGAGAGAGATCATACACAGAAAAAGGGAACATGCACACAAGCAGAGAACACACACATAGAACACACTCACAAGAGAACACACAGACAAAAAACACAAAAACACAGAATACAGAGATAGAGAGAGAACACAGATTGAGAGAGAACAGACACACATAGAGAGTACACCGAGAGAGAGAACACAGAGAGAGAGAGAGAACAGAGAGAGAGATCACAAAGAGAAAGAGAGAACACATAGTGTGAGAGAGAACACACGCACACACACGGAGAACACACACACCGAGCACACACACAGAGAAACACACACACAGATAGCACACAGACAGATACCACAAAAACACAGAATACAGAGATAGAGTGAGAACACAGAGTGAGAAAGAACAGACACACATAGAGAGAACACAGAGAGTGAGAAGACAGAGAGAGAGAGAGAACAGTGAGAGAGATCACACAGAGAAAGAGAGAACTCATAGTGTGAGAGAGAACACACGCACACACGGAGAACACACAAACAGAGAAACCACACAGAGAAACACACACACACACACAGACCACACACATAGAATACAGACATAGAGAGAGAACACAGAGTGAGAGAGAACAGACACAGAAAGAGAGAGAACACAGAGAGAGAGAGATCACACACAGAAAGAAAGAACATACACACACAGAGAACACACACACAGAACACAAACACACAGAGAAAACAGAGAGAGATCACACAGAGAAAGAGAGAACACATAGAGGTAGAGAGAACACACGCACACACACAGGGAAAACACACAGAACATACACACCGAACACAAACACACAGAGAACACAGAGAGAGAGAACACAGAGCGTGATCACACAGAGAAAGAGAGAACACATAGTGTGAGAGAGAACACACGCACAAACACAGAGAAACACACACACACAGAGAACATACACAAAGAACGCACACACACAGAATACAGAGATAGAGAGAGAACACAGAGTGAGAGAGAACAGACACAGAGAGAGAGAGAACACACACACACACAGAGAACACAGAGAGAGAGATCACACACAGAAAGAGAGAACATACACACACAGAGAACACACACACACAGAACGCACACACACAGAGTACCCAAACATACACAGAGAACACACACACACAGAGAACACACAGAGAGAGAGAACACACAGAGAGAGTACACAGAGAGAGAGAGAGAGAACACACACACAAGAACACACAGAGAGAACACACACACAGAACACAAACACACAGAGAACACACAGAGAGAGATCACAAAGAGAAAGAGAGAACACACGCACACACACAGGGAACACACACAGAACACAACCACACAGAACATACACACAGAACACAAACACACAGAGAACACAGAGAGAGAGAGAGAGAGAACACAGTGCGTGATCACACAGAGAAAAAGAGAACACATAGAGGGAGAGAGAACACACGCACACACACATTGAACACACACAGAGCACACAGAGAGAAACACACACAGAGAACACGCACACATAGAACACACAAACAGCCAACACACAGAAAGAACACCCACCCACGAGAACACACACAGAGAACACACACAGAATACAGAGATAGAGAGAGAACACAGAGTGAGAGAGAACTGACACAGAGAGAGAGAGAACGCACAAAGAGAGAGACAACACACACACACACAGAACACACAGAGAGAACACACACAGAGAGAGAACACAGAGAGAGAATACAGAGAGACAGAGAACACAGAGAGCGAGAGATCGCAGAGAGAGCGAGAACACACAGAGAGAGGGAGGACAAACAGAGAGAGAGAACACAGAGAGAGAAAGAACACACAAAGAGAGAGAGAACAGAGATAGAGAGAACACAGAGAGAGAGAAAACACAGTTAGAGAGAACACAGGCAGAGAACATAGAGACACAGAACACAGAGAGAGAGAGCGCAGAGAGAGAGAACACAGAGAGAGAACACACACAGAGGGAGAACATAGAGAGCGAACGGAGACAGAGAACATAGAGAGACAGAACACAGAGAGAGAACACAGAGAGAGAACTCAGAGAGAGAACACACTAACAGAGAACACAGAGAGAGAGCGAAAACACAGAGAACACACAGAGCAAGAAGGAAACAGAGAGAGAGATCACACAGAGAGAGAGAGATCATACACAGAAAGAGAGAACATGCACACAAACAGAGAACACACACACAGAACACACACACAAGAGAACACACAGTAAGAAAACACTAAAGCACAGAATACAGATATGGAGTGAGAACACAGAGTGAGAGAGAACAGACACACATAGAGAGAACACAGAGAGAGAGAACACACAGAGAGAACAGAGAGAGATCACACAGAGAAAGAGAGAACACATAGTGTGAGAGAGAACACACGCACACACGGAGAACACACACACAGAGAAACACACACACAGAGAACATACACAAAGAACACACACAGAATGCAGAGATAGAGAGAGAACACAGCGTGAGAGAGAACAGACACACATAGAGAGAACACTGAGAGAGAGAGAACACAGAGAGAGAGAACAGAGAGAGAGAGAAAACACAGAGAGCGAGAGATCGCAGAGAGAGCGAGAACATACAGACAGAGTGAGAACAAACAGAGACAGACAACACAGAGAGAGAAAGAACACACAGAGAGAGAGAACAGAGATGGAAGAGAGAACGAGAACAGAGAGAGGGAAAACACAGAGAGAGAGCAACAGATAGAGGGAACACAGAGAACGCAGACAGAGAACATAGAGAAACAGAACGCAGAGAGAGAGAACGCAGAGAGAGAGAACACAGAGAGAGAACACACACAGAGGGAGAAAACAGAGAGAGAACGCAGACAGAGAACATAGAGAAACAGAACGCAGAGAGAGAGAACACAGAGAGAGAGAACTCAGAGAGAGAACACACACACACACAGAGAACACAGAGAGAGAGAGCGAAAACACAAGCGCACACACACAGAGAACACACAAAGCAAGAAGAAAACAGAGAGCGAGATCACACAGAGAGAGAGAGATCATACACAGAAAGAGAGAACATGCACACAGAACACACACACAAGAGAACACACAGTAAGAAAACACTAAAACACAGTATACAGATATGGAGTTAGAACACAGAGTGAGAGAGAACAGACACACATAGAGAGAACACAGAGAGAGAGAACACACAGAGAGAACAGAGAGAGATCACACAGAGAAAGAGAGAACACATAGTGTGAGAGAGAACACACGCACACACGGAGAACACACACACAGAGAAACACACACACACAGAGAACATACACAAAGAACACACACACAGAATACAGAGATAGAGAGAGAACACAGCGTGAGAGAGAACAGACACACATAGAGAGAACACTGAGAGAGAGAGAAACAGAGAGAGAGAACAGAGAGAGAGAGAAAACACAGAGAGCGAGAGATCGCAGAGAGAGTGAGAACATACAGACAGAGTGAGAACAAACAGAGACAGACAACACAGAGAGAGAAAGAACACACACAGAGAGAGAACAGAGATGGAGAGAGAACGAGAACAGAGAGAGGGAAAACACATAGAGAGAGCAACAGATAGAGGGAACACAGAGAACGCAGACAGAGAACATAGAGAAACAGAACGCAGAGAAAGAGAACGCAGAGAGAGAGAACACAGAGAGAGAGAACTCAGAGAGAGAACACACACACACAGAGAACACAGAGAGAGAGAGCGAAAACACAAGCGCACACACACAGAGAACACACAGAGCAAGAAGAAAACAGAGAGCGAGATCACACAGAGAGAGAGAGATCATACACAGAAAGAGAGAACATGCACACAAACAGAGAACACACACACAGAACACACACACAAGAGAACACACAGTAAGAAAACACTAAAACACAGAATACAGATATGGAGTGAGAACACAGAGTGAGAGAGAACAGACACACATAGAGAGAACACAGAGAGAGAGAACACACAGAGAGAACAGAGAGAGATCACACAGAGAAAGAGAGAACACATAGTGTGAGAGAGAACACACGCACACACGGAGAACACACACACAGAGAAACACACACACACAGAGAACATACACAAAGAACACACACACAGAATACAGAGATAGAGAGAGAACACAGCGTGAGAGAGAACAGACACACATAGAGAGAACACTGAGAGAGAGAGAACACAGAGAGAGAGAACAGAGAGAGAGAGAAAACACAGAGAGCGAGAGATCGCAGAGAGAGTGAGAACATACAGACAGAGTGAGAACAAACAGAGACAGACAACACAGAGAGAGAAAGAACACACACAGAGAGAGAACAGAGATGGAGAGAGAACGAGAACAGAGAGAGGGAAAACACAGAGAGAGAGCAACAGATAGAGGGAACACAGAGAACGCAGACAGAGAACATAGAGAAACAGAACGCAGAGAGAGAGAACGCAGAGAGAGAGAACACAGAGAGAGAGAACAGAGAGAACACACACACAGAACACACACACGAGAGAACACGCAGACAAAAAACACAAAAACACAGAATACAGAGGTAGAGAGAGAACACAGAGTGAGAGAGAACAGACACACATAGAGAGAACACCGAGAGAGAGAACACAGAGAGAGAGAGAGAACAGAGAGAGAGATCACATAGAGAAAGAGAGAACACATAGTGTGAGAGAGAACACACGCACACACACACGGAGAACACAGAGAGAGAGAGAGAACAGAGAGAGATCACACAGAGAAAGAGAGAACACGTAGAGTGAGAGAGAACAAACGCACACACACGGAGAACACACATACAGAGCACACACACAGAAAACACACACACACAGAACACACAACCAGAGAACACACACAGAGAACACACACAGAATACAGAGATAGAGAGAGAACACAGAGTGAGAGAGAACAGACACACATAGTGAGAACACAGAGAGAGAGAGAACACAGAGAGAGAGATCACACAGAGAAAGAGAGAACACATAGT
Organism: Chiloscyllium punctatum; assembly: GCF_047496795.1. NCBI lineage: Eukaryota > Metazoa > Chordata > Chondrichthyes > Orectolobiformes > Hemiscylliidae > Chiloscyllium > Chiloscyllium punctatum. The sequence goes on along the minus strand of NC_092757.1, from coordinate 39,074,332 downwards.
GTGAGAGAGAACACACGCACACACACGGAGAACACACACACAGAGCACACACACAGAGAAACACACACACACAGAACATACACAAAGAACACACACACAAGAGAACACACAGACAGAAAACACAAAAACACAGAATACAGAGATAGAGTGAGAACACAGAGTGAGAAAGAACAGACACACATAGAGAGAACACAGAGAGTGAGAACACAGAGAGAGAGAGAGAACAGTGAGAGAGATCACACAGAGAAAGAGAGAAGACATAGTGTGAGAGAGAACACACGCACACACGGAGAACACAGAGAGAGAGAGAGAACAGAGAGAGCGACCACACAGAGAAGGAGAGAACTCATAGTGTGAGAGAAAACACACGCACACACACGGAGAACACACACACAGAGCACTCACACAGAGAAACACACACAAACACAGAGAACACACACACACAGAATACAGACAAAGAGAGAGAACACAGAGTGAGAGAGAACAGACACAGAGAGAGAGAGAGAACACACACAGAGAACACAGAGAAAGAGTTCACACACAGAAAGAGAGAACATACACACAAAGAGAACACACACACACACAGAACACAGAGAGAGAAAGAACACATAGAGGGAGAAAGAACACACAGAGAGAGTACACACAGAGAGAGAGAGAACACACACACACGAACACACAGAGAGAACACACACACAGAACACGCACACACAGAGCACACACACAGAGAAACACACACAAGAGGATACACACACAGAGAACACACAGAATACAGAGATAGAGAGAGAACATCGAGTGAGAGAGAACAGACACACACAGAGAGAGAACACAGAGGGAGAGAGAACATACAGAGAGAGAACACAGAGAGAGAGAGAACACACACACAGAACACACAGAGAGAATACACACAGAGAGAGAACACAGAGAGAGAATACAGAGAGAGAGAGAGAACACAGAGAGCGAGAGATCGCAGAGAGAGCGAGAACACACAGAGAGAGTGAGAACAAACAGAGAGAGAGAACACAGAGAGAGAAAGACCACACACACAGAGAGGGAACAGACACAGAGAGAGAGAGAGAGAACAGAGAGAGAGAGAACAGAGAAAGAGAGATCACACACAGAAAGAGACAGACCATACACACACATAGAGAACACACCAACACACAGAGGACACACACACAGAACACAGAGAGAGAGAATATACAGAAAGATCACACACAGAGAGAGAGAGAACACATAGAGGGAGAGAGAACACACAGAGAGAGTACACAGAGAGAGAGAGAGAACACAAACAAGAACACACAGAGAGAACACACACAGAACACAAACACACAGAGAACACACAGAGAGAGGTCACACAGAGAAAGAGGGAACACACGCACACACACAGGGAACACACACAGAACACAAACACACAGAACATACACACAGAACACAAACACACAGAGAACACAGAGAGAGAGAGAGAACACAAAGCGTGATCACACAGAGAAAGAGAGAACACATAGAGGGAGAGAGAACACACGCACACACACAGTGAACACACACAGAGCACACAGACAGAGAAACACACACAGAACACGCACACAAAGAACACACAAAATAGAACACACAGAAAGAACACACACCCACACACTCTCTCTATCTCTGTATTCTGTGTGTGTTCTCTGTGTTTGTATCCTCTTGTGTGTGTGTTCTGTGTGTGTTCTCTGTTTGTGCTCTGTGTGTGTGTTCTCCGTGTGTGCGTGTGTTCTCTCTCACACTATGAGTTCTCTCTCTGTGTTATCTCTATCACTGTTCTCTCTCTCTCTATGTGTTCTCACTCTCTGTGTTCTCTCTATGTGTGTCAGTTCCCTCTCAGTCTGTGTTCTCTCTCTATCTCTGTATTCTGTGTTTTTGTGTTTTCTGTCTGTGTGTTCTCTTGTGTGTGTGTTCTGTGTGTGTGTTCTCTGTGTGTATGTTCTCTCTTTCTGTGTATGATCTGTCACTCTGTGTTCTCTCTCTCTCTGTGTTCTGTATCTCTATGTTTTCTGTCTGCGTTCTCTGTCTGTGTTCTCTCTATCTGTGTGTTCTCTCTCTCTGTGTTCTCTCTCTCTCTCTGTTCTCTTTCTCTCTCTATCTCTGTTCTCTCTGTGTGTGTGGTCTTTCTCTCTCTGTGTTCTCTCTCTCTGTTTGTTCTCACTCTCTCTGTGTGTTCTCGCTCTCTCTGCGATCTCTCGCTCTCTGTGTTCTCTCTCTCTCTGTATTCTCTCTCTGTGTTCTGTCTCTGTGTGTATTCTCTCTGTGTGTTCTGTCTCTGTGTGTATTCTCTCTCTCTCTGTGTTCTCTCTCTGTATGTTCTCTCTCCCTCTGTTTTCTCTCTCTCTGTGTGTCTGTTCTCTCTCACTCTATGTTCTCTCTCTATCTCTGTATTCTGTGTGTGTTCTCTCTGAGTGTGTTCTCTTGTGTGTGTGTTCGGTGTGTGTGTTCTGTGTGTGCGTGTTCTGTGTGTGTGTTTCTCTGTGTGTGCGGTCTGTGTGTGTGCGTGTGTTCTCTCTCCCTTTATGTGTTCTCTCTTTCCCTGTGTGATCACGCTCTGTGTGTGTTCTCTTGTGTGTGTGTTCTGTGTCTGTGTTCTCTGTTTGTGTGTTCTGTGTGTGCGTGTTCTGTGTGTGTTTCTCTGTGTGTGCGCTCTGTGTGTGTTCTCTGTGTGTGTGCGTGTGTTCTCTCTCCCTCTATGTGTTCTCTCTTTCCCTGTGTGATCACGCTCTGTGTTCTCTCTCTCTCTGTGTTCTCTGTGTGTTTGTGTTCTGTGTGTGTGTCCTGTGTGTTTGTGATCTGTGTGTGTTCTCTGTGTGTGTGCGTGTGTTCTCTCACTATCTATGTGTTCTCTCTTTCTCTGTGTGATCTCTCTCTCTGTGTTCTCTGTGTGTTTGTGTTCTGTGTGTGTGTTCTCTCTGTGTGTTCTGTGTGTGTGTTCTCTCTCTCTCTCTGTTTTCTCTCTCTGTATATTCTCTCTCCCTCTATGTGTTCTCTCTTTCTCTGTGTAATCTCTCTCTCTGTGTTCTCTCTCCCTCTGTGTTCTCTGTGTGTTTGTGTTCTGTGTATGTGTTCTCTGTCTGTGTTTGGGTTGTCTCTGTGTGTTTGTGTTCTGTGTGTGTGTTCTCTGTCTGTGTATGTGTGTTCTCTGTGTGTGTGTATGGTCTGTCTCTTTCTGTGTGTGATCTCTCTCTCTGTTCTCTCTCTCTCTGTTCTCTCTCTCTCTCTCTCTGTGTCCGTTCTCTCTCACTATGTGTTCTCTCTCTATCTCTGTATTCTGTGTGTTTGTATTTTCTGTCTGTGTGTTCTCTTGTGTGTGTGTTCTGTGTGTGTGTTCTCTGTTTGTGTGTATGTTCTCTCTTTCTGTGTATGATCTGTCTCTCCGTGTTCTCTCTCTCTCTGTGTTCTGTATCTGTGTGTTCTCTGTCTGCGTTCTCTGTCTGTGTTCTCTCTATCTGTGTGTTCTCTCTCTGTGTGTTCTCTCTCTCTCTGTTCTCTTTCTCTCTCTATCTCTGTTCTCTCTCTGTGTGTGTTCTTTCTCTCTCTGTGTTTTCTCTCTCTCTGTTTGTTCTCACTCTCTGTGTGTTCTCGCTCTCTCTGCGATCTCTCGCTCTCTGTGTTCTCTCGCTCTCTGTATTCTCTCTCTGTGTTCTCTCTCTGTGTGATCTCTCTGTTCTCTCTCTCTCTCTGTATTCTCTGTCTGTGATTGTCTGTTCTCTCTCACTCTATGTTCTATCTATATCTCTGTATTCTGTGTGTGTGTGTTCTCTGTGTGAGTGTGTTTCTCTGTGTGTGTGCTCTGTGTGTGTGTTCTCCGAGTGTGTGCGTGTGTTCTCTCTCACTCTGTGTTCTCTCACTCTGTGTTCTGTCTCTGTATGTTCTCTGTCTGCGTTCTCTGTCTGTGTTCCCTCTATCTGTGTGCTCTCTCTCTCTGTGTTCTCTCGCTCTCTGTTCTCCTTCTCTCTCTATCTCTGTTCTCTCTCTGTGTGTGTTCTTTCTTTCTTTGTGTGTGTGTGTTCTGTGTGTGTGTTCTCTGTTTATGTGTTCTGTGCGTTTGTTTTCTCTGTTTGTGTGTTCTGTGTGTGCATGTTTTGTGTGTGTGTTTCTCTGTTTGTGCGTTCTCTCTCTGTATGTTCTCTCTACCTCTGTGTTCTTTGTGTGTGTGTGTCTGTTCTCTCTCACTCTGTGTTCTCTGTCTATCTCGATATTCTGTGTGTTCTGTGTGTGTGTGATCCCTGTGTGTGTGTGTTCTCTATTATTGTGTGCTCTGTCTCTCTCTATGTTTTCTCTCTCTGTGTTCTCTCTCTGTGTTCTGTGTGTGTGTGTTCTCTCTCTCTCTGTGTTCTCTCTCTGTGTGTTCTCTCTCCCTCCGTGTTCTTTGTGTGTGTGTGTCTGTTCTCTCTCACTCTGTGTTCTCTGTCTATCTCGGTATTTTGTGTGTTCTGTGTGTTTGTGTTCTGTGTGTGTGTTCTCTCTGTGTGTGCGTTCTCTGGGTGTGTGTGTTCTGTGCTTGTGTGTGTTCTCTGTTTGTGTGTTCTTGTGTGTGCGTGTTCTCTGTGTGTGTTCGCTGTGTGTATGCGTGTGTTCTCTCTCCCTCTATGTGTTCTCATATCTCTGTGTGATCTCTCGCTGTTCTCTCTCTCTCTCTCTGTGTTCTGTGTGTGTGTTTCTCTGTGTGTGTGCTCTGTGTGTGTGTTCTCTGTGTGTGTGCATGTGTTCACTCTCCCTCTATGTGTTCTCTCTTTCTCTGTGTGATCTCTCTCTGTGTGTTCTCTGTGTGTTTGTGTTCTGTGTGTGTGTTCTCTGTGTGTGTTCTCTGTGTGTGTGACCCCTGTGTGTGTGTGTGTGTGTGTGTGTGTTCTCTATTATTGTGTGCTCTGTCTCTCTCTGTGTTCTCGCTCTCTGTGTTCTCTGTCTGTGTTCTCTCTGTGTGTTCTCTCTCTCTGTGTTCCCTCTGTCTCTGTGTTCTCATTGTGTTTGTGTTCTGTGTGTGTTCTTTCTGTGTGTGCGTTCTCTGTGTGTGTGTGTGTTCTGTTAATGTGTGTGTTCTCTCTCTGTGTGTTCTCTGTGTGTGTGTTCTCCCTCTGTGTTCTCTCTCTCACTCTGTGTTGTCTCTATGTGTGTCTGTTCTCTCTCACTCTGTGTTGTCTCTATGTGTGTCTGTTCTCTCTCACTCTGTGTTCTCTCTCTATCTCTGTATTCTGTGTGTCTGTGTTTTCTTCTGTGTGTTTTGTGTGTGTGTGTTCTCTGGTTGTATGGCGTGTGTGCCTGTTTTCTGTGTGTGTGTGTTCCTCTGTGTGTGTGCTCTGGTGTGTGTGTTCTCCGTGTGTGTGCTTGTGTTCTCTCTCACTCTATGTGTTCTCTCTTTCTCTGTGTGATCTCTCTGTTCTCTGTCTCTCTCTATATTCTCTGTCTGTTTGTGTTCTGTGTGTGTGTTCTCTGTGTGTGTTCCCTCTGTGTGTGTTTGTGTTCTCTATTAGTGTGTTCTCTCTCTCTCTCTATGTTCTCTCTCTCTCTGTGTTCTCTCTCTCTCTGTTCTCGTTCTCTCTCTATCTCTGTTCTCTCGGTGTGTGTGTTCTGTCTCTCTCTGTGTTCTCTCTCTCTGTTTGTTCGCACTCTCTCTCTGTGTTCTCGCTCTCTCTGCGATCTCTCGCTCTCTGTGTTCTCTCTCTCTCTGTATTCTCTCTCTATGTTCTCTCTGTGTGTGTGTTCTCTCTGTGTGTTCTCTCTCTCTGTGTGTTCTCTCTCTGTGTATTCTCTTTCCCTCTATGTGTTCTCTCTTTCTCTGTGTGATCTCTCTCTGTGTTCTCTCTCTCTCTGTGTTCTCTGTGTGTTTGTGTTCTGTGTGTGTGTTCTCTGTCTGTGTTTGGGTTGTCTGTGTGTGTGTGTGCGTTCTGTGTATGTGTGTCCTCTGTGTGTGTGTATGTTCTCTCTCTCTGTGAGTGATCTCTCTCTGTTCTCTCTCTCTCTCTGTTCTCTCTCTCTCTCTGTGTTCTCTCTCTGTGATTGTCTGTTCTCTCTCACTCTATGTTCTATCTCTATCGCTGTATTCTGTGTGTGTGTGTGTTCTCTGTGGGTGTGCCTTCTGTGTATGTGTGTTCTCTGTGTGTGTGTGTGTGTGTGTATGTTCTCTCATTCTGTGCGTGATCTCTCTCTCTGTTCTCTCTCTCTCTGTGTTCTCTCTCTCTCTGTGTTCTCTCTCTCTGTGTGTCTGTTCTCTCTCACTCTGTGTTCTCTCTCTATCTCTGTATTCTGTGTGTGTGTGTGTTCTCAGTGTGTGTTCTCTTTTGTGAGTGTTGTGTGTGTGTATTTTCTGTGTGTGTGTGTGTTTCTCAGTGTGTGTGCTCTGTGTGTGTATTCTCCGTGTGTGTGCGTGTGTTCTCTCTCACACTCTATGTGTTCTCTCTTTCTCTGTGTGATCGCTCTCTCTCTCTGTTCGCTCTCTATCTCTGTGTTCTCTGTGTGTTTGTGTTATGTGAGTGTGTTCTCTGTGTGTGTGTTCTCTGTGTGTGTTTGGGTTGTCTGTGTGTGTGTGTGCGTTCTGTGTATGTGTGTTCTCTGTGTGTGTGTATGTTCTCTCTTTCTGTGTGTGATCTCTATCTGTGTTCTCTGTGTGTTTGTGTTCTGTGTGTGTTCTCTGTCTGTGTTTGGGTTGTCTGTGTTTGTGTGTGTGCGTTCTGTGTATGTGTGTCCTCTGTGTGTGTGTATGTTCTCTCTCTCTGTGAGTGATCTCTCTCTGTTCTCTCTCTCTCTCTCTGTTCTCTCTCTCTCTGTGTTCTCTCTCTGTGATTGTCTGTTCTCCCTCACTCTATGTTCTATCTCTATCGCTGTATTCTGTGTGTGTGTGTGTTCTCTGTGTGTGTTCTCTGTGTGTGTTTGTGTTATCTGTGTGTGTGTGCGTTCTGTGTATGTGTGTTCTCTGTGTGTGTGTGCTCTGTGTGTGTGTTCTCTTTGTGTGTGCGTGATCTCTCTCTCTGTTCTCTCTCTCTCTGTGTTCTCTCTGTGTGTGTGTGTGTTCTCTCTCACGCTGTGTTCTCTCTCTATCTCTGTATTCTGTGTGTGTGTGTTCTCTGTGTGTGTTCTCTTTTGTGAGTGTTGTGTGTGTATGTTCTGTGTGTGTGTGTTTCTCTGTGTGTGTGCTCTGTGTGTGTATTCTCCGTGTGTGTACGTGTGTTCTCTCTCACACTCTATGTGTTCTCTCTTTCTCTGTTTGATCTCTCTCTCTCTCTGTTCGTTCTCTATCTCTGTGTTCTCTGTGTGTTTGTGTTATGTGAGTGTGTTCTCTGTGTGTGTGTTCTCTGTGTGTGTTTGGGTTGTCTCTGTGTGTGTGTGCGTTCTGTGTATGTGTGTTCTCTGTGTGTGTGTATGTTCTCTCTTTCAGTGTGTGATCTCTCTCTCTGTTCTCTCTCTCTCTGTGTTCTCCCTCTCTCTCTCTGTGTTCTCTCTGTCGCTGAGTGTTCTCTCTACGTGTGTTTGTTCTCTCTCACTTTGTGTTCTCTCTATGTGCGTCTGTTCTCTCTCACTCTGTGTTCTCTCTCTATCTCTGTATTCTGTGTGTGTGTGTTCTCTGTGTGTGTTCTCTTTTGTGTGTGTTCTGTGTGTGTGTTCTTTGTGTGTGTTCCCTCTGTGTGTGTGTGTTCTCTATTAGTGTGTTCTCTTCTCTCTCTATGTTCTCTCTCTCTGTGTGTTCTCTCTCTCTCTGTGTGTTCTCTCTATGTTTGTTTGTTCTCTCTCACTTTGTGTTCTCTCTATGTGTGTCTGTTCTCTCTCACTCTGTGTTCTCTCTCTATCTCTGCATTCTGTGTGTGTTCTCTTTTGTGTGTGTTTTGTGTGTGTGTTCTCTGTTTGTGTGTTCTGTGTGTGCCTGTTTTCTGTGCGTGTGTGTTGCTCTGTGTGTGTGCTCTGTGTGTGTGTTCTCCGTGTGTGTGCGTGTGTTCTCTCTCACTCTATGTGTTCTCTCTTTCTCTGTGTGATCTCTCTCTCTCTGTTCTCTCTCTCTCTGCGTTGGCTGTCTGTTTGTGTTCTGTGTGTGTGTTCTCTGTGTGTGTTCCTTCTGTGTGAATGTGTTCTCTATTAGTGTGTTCTCTTCTCTCTCTATGTTCTCTCACTCTGTGTGTTCTCTCTCTCTCTGTTCTCGTTCTCTCTTTATCTCTGTTCTCTGTGTGTGTGTTCTGTCTCTCTCTGTGTTCTCTCTCTCCGTTTATTCTCACTCTCTCTGTGTGTTCTCGCTGTCTCTGCGATCTCGCTCTCTGTGTTCTCTCTCTCTCTGTATTCTCTCTATGTTCTCTCTCTGTGTGTGTTCTCTCTGTGTGTTCTGTGTGTGTGTTCTCGCTCTCTGTGTTCTCTCTCTGTGTGTTCTCTCTCCCTCTATGTGTTCTCTCTTTCTCTGTGTGATCTTTCTCTGTCTTCTCTCTCTCTCTCTCTGTCTGTGTTCTCTGTGTGTGTTCTCCGTGTGTGTGTGTGTGTGTTCTCCGTGTGTGTTTGGGTTGTCTCTGTGTGTGTTCTCTGTTTGTGTGTGTTTCTCTGTGTGTTTGTGTTCTGTGTGCGTGTTCTCTGTCTGTGTTTGGGTTGTCTGTGCGTGTGTGTGCGTTCTGTGTATGTGTTTCCTCTCTGTGTGTGTATGTTCTCTCTTTCTGTGTGTGATCTCTCTCTCTGTTCTCTCTCTCCCTCTGTGTTCTCTCTCTCTCTGTGTTCTCTCTATGTGTGTCTGTTCTCTCTCACTCTGTGTTCTCTCTCTATCTCTGTATTCTGTGTGTGTGTTCTCTTTTGTGTGTGTTGTGTGTGTGTTCTCGGTTTGTGTGTTCTGTGTGTGCGTGTTTTTCTGTGTGTGTGTGTTTCTCTGTGTGTGTGTTCACCGTGTGTCCGTGTGTTCTCTCTAACTCTATGTGTTCTCTCTTTCTCTGTGTGATCGCTCTCTGTGTTCTCTCTCTGTGTGTGTTCTCTGTGTGTTTGTGGTCTTGTGTGTGTGTTCTCTGTCTGTGTTTGGGTTGTCTGTGTGTGTGCGTGCGTTCTGTGTCTGTGTGTCCTCTGTGTGTGTGTATGTTCTCTCTTTCTGTGAGTGATCACTCTCTGTTCTCTCTCTCTCTCTGTTCTCTCTCTCTCTGTGTTCTCTCTCTGTGATTGTCTGTTCTCTCTCACTCTATGTTCTATCTCTATCTCTGTATTCTGTGTGTGTGTGTGTGTGTGTTCTCTGTGTGTGTTCTCTGTGTGTGTGTTTCTCTGTGTGTTCGCTCTGTGTGTGTGTTCTCCGTGGGTGTGCGTGTGTTCTCTCTCACTCGGTGTGTTCTCTCTCACTCGGTGTGTTCTCTCTTTCTCTGTGCGATCTCTCTCTCTGTTCTCTCTCTTTCTCTCTGTGTTCTCTCTCTCTCTGTGTTCTCTCTATGTGTGTCTGTTCTCTCTCACTCTGTGTTCTCTCTCTAAATCTGAATTCTGTGTTTTTGTGTTTTCTGTCTGTGTGTTCTCTTGTGTGTGTGTTCGGTGTGTGTGTTCTCTGTTTGTCTGTATATTCTCGCTTTCTGTGTATGATCTCTCTCGCTGTGTGATCTCTCTCTCTCTGTGTTCTTCTCGCTCTGTGTGTTCTCTGTGTGTGTGCGTGTGTTTTCGCTCTCTCGCTGTGTTCTCTGTGTGTGTTCTCTCTCTCTCTGTTCTCTCTCTCTGTGTTCTCTCTCTCTATGTTCTCTGTGTGTTCTCTCTCTGTGTTCTCTCTCTCTCTCTGTTTTCTCTCTCTCTGTGTTCCGTCTCTCTATGTTCTCTGTCTGCGTTCTGTCTGTGTTCCCTCTATCTGTGTGCTCTCTCTCTCTGTGTTCTTTCGCTCTCTGTTCTCCTTCTCTCTCTATCTCTGTTCTCTCTCTGTGTGTGTTCTTTCTCTCTCTGTGTTTTCTCTCTCTCTGTTTGTTCTCACTCTCTCTGTGTGTTCTCGCTCTCTCTGCGATCTCTCGCTCTCTGTGTTCTCTCGCTCTCTGTATTCTCTCTCTGTGTTCTCTCTCTGTGTGTTCTCTCTGTGTGTTCTGTGTGTGTGTGTTCTCTCTCTCTCTGTGTTCTCTCTCTGTGCGTTCTCTCTCCCTCTGTGTTCTTTGTGTGTGTGTGTCTGCTCTCTCTCACTCTGTGTTCTGTCTCTCTATGTTCTCTGTCTGCGTTCTCTGTCTGTGTTCCCTCTATCTGTGTGCTCTCTCTCTCTGTGTTCTCTCTCTCTCTGTTCTCCTTCTCTCTCTATCTCTGTTCTCTCTCTGTGTGTGTTCTTTCTCTCTTTGTGTGTGTGTGTTCTGTGTATGTGTGTGTTCTCTCTCTGTGTGTTCTCTGTGTGTGTGTTCACTCTCTGAGTTCTCTCTCTCACTCTGTGTTCTCTCCCTATCTCTGTATTCTGTGTGTGTTCCCTGTGTGTGTTCTCTTGTGTGTGTGTTCTGTGTGTGTGTTCTCTGTTTATGTGTTCTGTGTGTGCGTGTTCTCTGTGTGTGTTCGCAGTGCGTGTGCGTATGTTCTCTCTCCCTCTATGTGTTCTCTCTTTCTGTGCGTGATTTCTCTCTGTTCTCTCTCTCTCTGTGTGGGTTCTCTCTCTCTCTGTGTTTTCTCTCTGTGTGTGTCTGTTCTTTCTCACTCTGTTCTCTCTCTATCTCTGTGTTCTGTGTGTGTTCTCTGTGTGTGTTCTCTTTTGTGTGTGTTGTGTGTGTGTATGTTCTCTGTGTGTGTGTGATTCTCTGTGTGTGTGCTCTGTGTGTGTATTCTCCGTGTGTGTGCGTGTCTTCTCTCTCACTCTTTGTGTTCTCTCTTTCTCTGTGTGATCTCTCTCTCTCTCTTATCTCTCTATCTCTGTATTCTCTGTGTGTTTGTGTTCTGTGAGTGTGTTCTCTGTGTGTGTGTTCTCTGTGTGTGTTTGCGTTGTCTCTGTGTGTGTGTGCGTTCTGTGTATGTGTGTTCTCTTGTGTGTGTATGTTCTCTCTCTCTCTGTGTTCTCTCTCTGTGTGTTCTCTCTCCCTGTGTTCTTTGTGTGTGTGTGTCTGTTCTCTCTCACTCTGTGTTCTCTGTCTATCACGGTATTTTGTGTGTTCTGTGTGTTTGTGTTCTGTGTGTGTGTTCTCTCTGTGTGTGCGTTCTCTGGGTGTGTGTGTTCTGTGCATGTGTGTGTCCTCTCTCTGTGTCTTCTGTGTGTGTGTGTTCTCTCTCTGTGTCTTCTGTGTGTGTGTGTTCTCTCTCTGTGTTCTCTCTCTCACTCTGTGTTCTCTCTATGTGTGTCTGTTCCCTCTCACTCTGTGTTCTCTCTCTATCTCTGTATTCTGTGTGTGTGTTCTCTTTTGTGTTTTTTGTGTGAGTGTGTTCTCTGTTTGTATGTCATGTGTGTGCCTGTTTTCTGTGTGTGTGTTCCTCTGTGTGTGCTCTGTGTGTGTGTTCTCCGTGTGTGTGCTTGTGTTCTCTCTCACTCTATGTGTTCTCTCTTTCTCTGTGTGATCTCTCTGTTCTCTCACTCTCTCTGTATTCTCTGTCTGTGATTGTCTGTTCTCTCACTCTATGTTCTATCTCTATCTCTGTATTCTGTGTGTGTGTGTTCTCTGTGTGAGTGTGTTTCTCTGTGTGTGTGCTCTGTGTGTGTGTTCTCCGAGTGTGTGCGTGTGTTCTCTCTCACTCTGTGTTCTCTCACCCTGTGTTCTGTCTCTGTATGTTCTCTGTCTGCGTTCTCTGTCTGTGTTCCCTCTATCTGTGTGCTCTCTCTCTCTGTGTTCTCTCGCTCTCCGTTCTCCTTCTCTCTCTATCTCTGTTCTCTCTCTGTGTGTGTTCTTTCTCTCTTTGTGTGTGTGTGTTCTGTGTGTGTGTTCTCTGTTTATGTGTTCGGTGCGTTTGTGTTCTCTGTTTGTGTGTTCTGTGTGTGCATGTTTTGTGTGTGTGTTTCTCTGTTTGTGCGTTCTCTCTCTGTATGTTCTCTCTCCCTCTGTGTTCTTTGTGTGTGTGTGTCTGTTCTCTCTCACTCTGTGTTCTCTGTCTATCTCGGTATTCTGTGTGTTCTGTGTGTGTGTGATCCCTGTGTGTGTGTGTTCTCTATTATTGTGTGCTCTGTCTCTCTCTATGTTTTCTCTCTCTGTGTTCTCTCTCTGTGTTCTGTGTGTGTGTGTTCTCTCTCTCTCTGTGTTCTCTCTCTGTGTGTTCTCTCTCCCTCCGTGTTCTTTGTGTGTGTGTGTCTGTTCTCTCTCACTCTGTGTTCTCTGTCTATCTCGGTATTTTGTGTGTTCTGTGTGTTTGTGTTCTGTGTGTGTGTTCTCTCTGTGTGTGCGTTCTCTGGGTGTGTGTGTTCTGTGCTTGTGTGTGTTCTCTGTTTGTGTGTTCTTGTGTGTGCGTGTTCTCTGTGTGTGTTCGCTGTGTGTATGCGTGTGTTCTCTCTCCCTCTATGTGTTCTCATATCTCTGTGTGATCTCTCGCTGTTCTCTCTCTCTCTCTCTGTGTTCTGTGTGTGTGTTTCTCTGTGTGTGTGCTCTGTGTGTGTGTTCTCTGTGTGTGTGCATGTGTTCACTCTCCCTCTATGTGTTCTCTCTTTCTCTGTGTGATCTCTCTCTGTGTGTTCTCTGTGTGTTTGTGTTCTGTGTGTGTGTTCTCTGTGTGTGTTCTCTGTGTGTGTGACCCCTGTGTGTGTGTGTGTGTGTGTGTGTTCTCTATTATTGTGTGCTCTCTCTCTCTCTGTGTTCTCGCTCTCTGTGTTCTCTGTATTCTCTCTGTGTGTTCTCTCTCTCTGTGTTCCCTCTGTCTCTGTGTTCTCATTGTGCTTGTGTTCTGTGTGTGTTCTTTCTGTGTGTGCGTTCTCTGTGTGTGTGTGTGTGTTCTGTGTATGTGTGTGTTCTCTCTCTGTGTGTTCTCTGTGTGTGTGTTCTCCCTCTGTGTTCTCTCTCTCACTCTGTGTTCTCTCTCTATCTCTGTATTCTGTGTGTGTTCCCTGTGTGTGTTCTCTTGTGTGTGTGTTCTCTTGTGTGTGTGTTCTGTGTGTGTGTGTTCTCTGTTTGTGTGTTCTGTGTGTGCGTGTTCTCTGTGTGTTCGCTGTGCGTGTGCTGTGTTCTGTCTCCCTCTATGTGTTCTCTCTTTCTCTGTGTGATCTCTCTCTGTGTTCTCTCTCTCTCTGTGCTCTTGTGTGTTTGTGTTCTGTGTGTGTGTTCTCTGTGTGTGTTTGGGTTGTCTCTGTGTGTGTCTGCGTTCTGTGTATGTGTGTTCTCTGTGTGTGTGTATGTTCTCTCTCTCTGTGTTCTCTCTCTCACTCTGTGTTGTCTCTATGTGTGTCTGTTCTCTCTCACTCTGTGTTGTCTCTATGTGTGTCTGTTCTCTCTCACTCTGTGTTCTCTCGCTATCTCTGTATTCTGTGTGTGTGTGTTTTCTTTTGTGTGTTTTGTGTGTGTGTGTTCTCTGGTTGTATGGCGTGTGTGCCTGTTTTCTGTGTGTGTGTGTTCCTCTGTGTGTGTGCTCTGTGTGTGTGTTCTCCGTGTGTGTGCTTGTGTTCTCTCTCACTCTATGTGTTCTCTCTTTCTCTGTGTTATCTCTCTGTTCTCTGTCTCTCTCTATATTCTCTGTCTGTTTGTGTTGTGTGTGTGTGTTCTCTGTGTGTGTTCCCACTGTGTGTGTTTGTGTTCTCTATTAGTGTGTTCTCTCTCTCTCTCTATGTTCTCTCTCTCTCTGTGTTCTCTCTCTCTCTGTTCTCGTTCTCTCTCTATCTCTGTTCTCTCGGTGTGTGTGTTCTGTCTCTCTCTGTGTTCTCTCTCTCTGTTTGTTCGCACTCTCTCTCTGTGTTCTCGCTCTCTCTGCGATCTCTCGCTCCCTGTGTTCTCTCTCTCTCTGTATTCTCTCTCTATGTTCTCTCTGTGTGTGTGTTCTCTCTGTGTGTTCTGTGTGTGTGTTCTCTCTCTCTCTGTGTTCTCTCTCTGTGTGTTCTCTCTCCCTCTATGTGTTCTCTCTTTCTCTGTGTGATCTTTCTGTGTTCTCTCTCTCTCTCTGTGTTTGTGTGTGTGTTCCCTGTGTGTGTGTGTTCTCTCTATCTGTGTGTGATCTCTCTCTGTGTTCTCTCTCTCTCTCTGTGTTCTCTCTCTCTATGTTCTCTGTGTGTGTTCTCTCTCTGTGTTCTCTCTCTCTGTGTGTTCTCTCTCTCTGTGTTCTGTCTCTCTATGTTCTCTGTCTGCGTTCTCTGTCTGTGTTCCCTCTATCTGTGTGCTCTCTCTCTCTGTGTTCTCTCTCTCTCTGTTCTCCTCTCTGTATCTCTGTTCTCTCTCTGTGTGTGTTCTTTCTCTCTTTGTGTGTGTGTGTTCTGTGTATGTGTGTGTTCTCTCTCTCTGTGTTCTCTGTGTGTGTGTTCTCTCTCCGAGTTCTCTCTCTCACTCTGTGTTCTCTCTCTATCTCTGTATTCTGTGTGTGTTCCCTGTGTGTGTTCTCTTGTGTGTGTGTTCTGTGTGTGTGTGCTCTGTTTGTGTGTTCTGTGTGTGCGTGTTCTCTGTGTGTGTTCGCAGTGCGTGTGCGTGTGTTCTCTCTCCCTCTATGTGTTCTCTCTTTCTGTGCGTGATCTCTCTCTGTTCTCTCTCTCTCTCTGTGTGTTCTCTCTCTCTCTGTGTTCTCTCTCTGTGTGTGTCTGTTCTTTCTCACTCTGTTCTCTCTCTATCTCTGTGTTCTGTGTGTGTGTGTTCTCTTTTGTGTGTGTTGTGTGTGTGTATGTTCTCTCTGTGTGTGATTCTCTGTGTGTGTGCTCTGTGTGTATATTCTCCGTGTGTGTGCGTGTGTTCTCTCTCACTCTTTGTGTTCTCTCTTTCTCTGTGTGATCTCTCTCTCTCTTATCTCTCTATCTCTGTATTCTCTGTGTGTTTGTGTTCTGTGAGTGTGTTCTCTGTGTGTGTGTTCTCTGTGTGTTTGCGTTGTCTCTGTGTGTGTGCGTTTTGTGTATGTGTGTTCTCTGTGTGTGTGTATGTTCTCTCATTCTGTGTGTGATCTCTCTCTCTGTTCTCTCTCTCTCTCTCTGTGTCTGTTCTCTCTCACTATGTGTTCTCTCTCTATCTCTGCATTCTGTGTGTTTGTATTTTCTGTCTGTGTGTTCTCTTGTGTGTGTGTTCTGTGTGTGTGTTCTCTGTTTGTGTGTATGTTCTCTCTTTCTGTGTATGATCTGTCTCTCCGTGTTCTCTCTCGCTCTGTGTTCTGTATCTCTATGTTCTCTGTCTGCGTTCTCTGTCTGTGTTCTCTCTATCTGTGTGTTCTCTCTCTGTGTGTTCTCTCTCTCTCTGTTCTCTTTCTCTCTCTATCTCTGTTCTCTCTGTGTGTGTGGTCTTTCTCTCTCTGTGTTCTCTCTCTCTGTTTGTTCTCACTCTCTCTGTGTGTTCTCGCTCTCTCTGCGATCTCTCGCTCTCTGTGTTCTCTCTCTCTCTGTATTCTCTCTCTGTGTTCTCTCTCTCTGTGTATTCTCTCTGTGTGTTCTGTGTGTGTGTGTTCTCTCTCTCTCTGTGTTCTCTCTCTGTATGTTCTCTCTCCCTCTGTGTTCTCTCTCTGTGTGTGTCTGTTCTCTCTCACTCTATGTTCTCTCTCTATCTCTGTATTCTGTGTGTGTTCTCTGTGTGTGTATCCTCTTGTGTGCGCGTGTTCTGTGTGTGTGTTTCTCTGTGTGTGTGCTCTGTGTGTGCGTGTTCTGTGTGTGTGTTTCTCTGTGTGTGTGCTCTGTGTGTGTTCTCTGTGTGTGCGTGTATTCTCTCTCCCTCTATGTGTTCTCTCTTTCCCTGTGTGATCACGCTCTCTGTTCTCTCTCTCTCTGTGTTCTCTGCGTGTTAGTGTTCTCAGTTTGTGTTCTGTGTGTTTGTGATCTGTGTGTGTTTCTCTGTGTGTGTGTGCTCTGTGTGTGTGTTCTCTTTGTGTGTGCGTGTGTTCTCTCACCCTCTATGTGTTCTCTCTTTGTCTGTGTGATCTCTCTCTGTGTATGTTCTCTTGTGTGTGTGTTCTGTGTCTGTGTTCTCTGTTTGTGTGTTCTGTGTGTGCGTGTTCTGTGTGTGTGTTTCTCTGTGTGTGCACTCTGTGTGTGTTCTCTGTGTGTGTACGTGTGTTCTCTCTCCCTCTATGTGTTCTCTCTTTCCCTGTGTGATCACGCTCTGTGTTCTCTCTCTCTCTGTGTTCTCTGTGTGTTTGTGTTCTGTGTGTGTTCTGTGTGTTTGTGATCTGTGTGTTTCTCTCTGTGTGTGTGCTCTGTGTGTGTGTTCTCTTTGTGTGTGCGTGTGTTCTCTCACCCTCTATGTGTTCTCTCTTTCTCTGTGTGATCTCTCTCTGTGTGTTCTCTGTGTGTTTGTGTTCTGTGTGTGTGTTCTCTCTGTGTGTTCTGTGTGTGTTTTCTCTCTCTCTGTGTTCTCTCTCTGTGTATTCTCTCTCCCTCTATGTGATCTCTCTTTCTCTGTGTGATCTCTCTCTGTGTTCTCTCTCTCTCTGTGTTCTCTGTGTGTTTGTTTTCTGTGTGTGTGTTCTCTGTCTGTGTTTGGGTTGTCTGTGTGTTTGTGTGCGTTCTGTGTATGTGTGTCCTCTGTGTGTGTGTATGTTCTCTCTCTGTGTGAGTGATCTCTCTCTGTTCTCTCTCCCTCTCTCTGTTCTCTCTCTCTCTGTGTTCTCTCTCTGTGATTGTCTGTTCTCTCTCACTCTACGTTCTATCTCTATCTCTGTATTCTGTGTGTGTGTGTGTTCTCTGTGTGTGTTCTCTGTGTGTGTTTGGGTTATCTGTGTGTGTGTGCGTTCTGTGTATGTGTGTTCTCTCTGTGTGTGTGTGTGTGTGTGTATGTTCTCTCTTTCTGTGCGTGATCTCTCTCTCTGTTCTCTCTCTCTCTGTGTTCTCTCTCTGTGTTCTCACTATGTGTGTCTGTTCTCTCTCTATCTCAGTATTCCGTGTGTGTGTTCTCTGTGTGTGTTCTCTTTTGTGTGTGTTGTGTGTGTTCTCTGTTTGTGTGTTCTGTGTGTGAGTGTTTTCTGTGTGTGTGCTCTATGTGTGTGTTCTCCGTGTGTGTGCGTGTGTTCTCTCTCACTCTACGTGTTCTCTCTTTCTCTGTGTGATCTCTCTCTCTGTTCTCTCTCTCTCTTTGTTCTCTGTGTGTTTGTGTTCTGTGTGTGTGTTCCCACTGTGTGTGTGTGTTCTCTCTTTCTGTGTGTGATCTCTCTCTGTTCTCTCTCTCTGTGTTCTCTCTCTCTCTGTGTTCTGTCTCTCTATGTTCTCTGTCTGTGTTCTCTGTATGTGTTCTCTCTATCTGTGTGTTCTCTCTCTCTCTGTGTTCTCTCTCTCTGTTTGTTCTCACTCTGTGTGTTCTCGCTCTCTCTGCGATCTCTCGCTCTCTGTGTTCTCTGTCTCTCTGTATTCTCTCTCTGTGTTCTCTCTCTGTTAGTGTTCTCTCTGTGTTGTCTCTCCCTCTCTCTGTGTTCTCTCCCCCTCTCTGCTCTCTCTCTCTATGTGTTCTGTCTCTCTGTTCTCCCTCTCTCTCTCTGCGTTCTCTGTGTGTGTGTTCTCTCTCTCTCTGTGTTCTCTCTCTCTGTGTTCTCTCTTTCTCTGTGTTCTGTGTGTGTGTTCTCTGCGTGTGTGGATCTTCCCTCTGTGTGTGAGTTCTTCCTGTGTGCCTTCTCTGTGTATGTGTTTACTGTGTGTGTGATTGTTCTCTCTCTCTGTGTTCTCTCTCTCGCTCTGTGTTCTCTCTCTATCTCTCTGTGTTCTCTCTCTCTCTGTGTACTCTGTGTATGTGTGTCTGTGTGTGTGTTTGTGTTCTACCTCTGTGTGTGTGTTCTCTCTCTGTGTGTTCTCTCTCTCTGTCTCACTGTGTTCTCTCTCCCTCTCTCTGTGTTGTCTCTCCCTCTCTCCGTGTTCTCTCTGTCTGTGTCCTCTCTATCTGTGTGTTCTCTGTGTGTTTGTGTTCTCTGTGTGTGTTCTCTGTGTGTGTGCGTTCTGTGTGTGTGTGTTCTCTGTGTGTGTGTATGTTCCCTCTTTCTGTGTGTGATCTCTCTCTCTCTGTGTTCTCTCTCTCTGCGTTCTCTCACTCTCTGTATTCTCTCTCTGTGTTCTCTGTGTGTGTGTGATCTCTCTGTGTGTTCTGTGTGCGTGTGTGTTCTCTCTCTCTCTCTGTATTCTCTCTCTCTGTGTTCTCTCTCTCTCTCTCTGTGTTCTGTGTGTGTTCTCTGTGTGTGTGTTCTCTGTGTGTGTGTTCTCTTTGTGTGTGTTCTCTCACTCACTGTGTTCTCTCTCTGTGTTCTCTCTCTCTGTTGTCACTCTCACCATGTGTTCTCTGTGTGTGTGTGTGTTCTCTCTCTCTCTCTCTGTTCTCTCTCTCTGTGTTCTCTCTCTCTGTGTGTTCTCTGTCGAAATGTTCTGTGTGTGTGTTCTCACTCTGTGTGTGTTCTCTCTGTGTGTTCTGTGTGTGTGTGTTCTCTCTCTGTGTTCTCTCTCTCTATGTTCTCTCTCTCTCTCTGTGTTCTGTGTGTGTGTCCTCTGTGTGTCTGTATTCTGTGTGTGTGTGTGTGTTCTCTGTGTGTTCTCTCTCTCTCTGTGTTCTCTCTCTCTGTTGTCACTCTCACCATGTGTTCTCTGTGTGTGTGTGTGTGTTCTCTCTCTCTCTCTGTTCTCTCTCTCTGTGTTCTCTCTCTCTCTGTGTTCTCTGTCTATGTGTTCTGTGTGTGTGTTCTCTCTCTCTGTGTGTTCTCTCTGTGTGTTCTGTGTGTGTGTGTTCTCTCTCTGTGTTCTCTCTCTCACTCTCTCTCTATGTGTGTCTGTTCCCTCTCACTCTGTGTTCTCTCTCTATCTCTGTATTCTGTGTGTGTGTGTTCTCTTTTGTGTTTTTTGTGTGAGTGTGTTCTCTGTTTGTATGTCATGTGTGTGCCTGTTTTCTGTGTGTGTGTTCCTCTGTGTGTGCTCTGTGTGTGTGTTCTCCGTGTGTGTGCTTGTGTTCTCTCTCACTCTATGTGTTCTCTCTTTCTCTGTGTGATCTCTCTGTTCTCTCTCTCTCTCTGTATTCTCTGTCTGTGATTGTCTGTTCTCTCTCACTCTATGTTCTATCTCTATCTCTGTATTCTGTGTGTGTGTGTTCTCTGTGTGAGTGTGTTTCTCTGTGTGTGTGCTCTGTGTGTGTGTTCTCCGTGTGTGTGCGTGTGTTCTCTCTCACTCTGTGTTCTCTCACTCTGTGTTCTGTCTCTGTATGTTCTCTGTCTGCGTTCTCTGTCTGTGTTCCCTCTATCTGTGTGCTCTCTCTCTCTGTGTTCTCTCGCTCTCTGTTCTCCTTCTCTCTCTATCTCTGTTCTCTCTCTGTGTGTGTTCTTTCTCTCTTTGTGTGTGTGTGTTCTGTGTGTGTGTTCTCTGTTTATGTGTTCTGTGCGTTTGTGTTCTCTGTTTGTGTGTTCTGTGTGTGCATGTTTTGTGTGTGTGTTTCTCTGTTTGTGCGTTCTCTCTCTGTATGTTCTCTCTCCCTCTGTGTTCTTTGTGTGTGTGTGTCTGTTCTCTCTCACTCTGTGTTCTCTGTCTATCTCGGTATTCTGTGTGTTCTGTGTGTGTGTGATCCCTGTGTGTGTGTTTTCTCTATTATTGTGTGCTCTGTCTCTCTCTATGTTTTCTCTCTCTGTGTTCTCTCTCTGTGTTCTGTGTGTGTGTGTTCTCTCTCTCTCTGTGTTCT
Source organism: Chiloscyllium punctatum (assembly GCF_047496795.1). Classification (NCBI taxonomy): domain Eukaryota; kingdom Metazoa; phylum Chordata; class Chondrichthyes; order Orectolobiformes; family Hemiscylliidae; genus Chiloscyllium; species Chiloscyllium punctatum. Next base: position 39,054,704 of record NC_092757.1, on the reverse strand, counting down.
CTCTCTGTGTGTTCTCTCTCCCTCCGTGTTCTTTGTGTGTGTGTGTCTGTTCTCTCTCACTCTGTGTTCTCTGTCTATCTCGGTATTTTGTGTGTTCTGTGTGTTTGTGTTCTGTGTGTGTGTTCTCTCTGTGTGTGCGTTCTCTGGGTGTGTGTGTTCTGTGCTTGTGTGTGTTCTCTGTTTGTGTGTTCTTGTGTGTGCGTGTTCTCTGTGTGTGTTCGCTGTGTGTATGCGTGTGTTCTCTCTCCCTCTATGTGTTCTCATATCTCTGTGTGATCTCTCGCTGTTCTCTCTCTCTCTCTCTGTGTTCTGTGTGTGTGTTTCTCTGTGTGTGTGTTCTCTGTGTGTGTGCATGTGTTCACTCTCCCTCTATGTGTTCTCTCTTTCTCTGTGTGATCTCTCTCTGTGTGTTCTCTGTGTGTTTGTGTTCTGTGTGTGTGTTCTCTGTGTGTGTTCTCTGTGTGTGTGACCCCTGTGTGTGTGTGTGTGTGTGTGTGTTCTCTATTATTGTGTGCTCTGTCTCTCTCTGTGTTCTCGCTCTCTGTGTTCTCTGTCTGTGTTCTCTCTGTGTGTTCTCTCTCTCTGTGTTCCCTCTGTCTCTGTGTTCTCATTGTGCTTGTGTTCTGTGTGTGTTCTTTCTGTGTGTGCGTTCTCTGTGTGTGTGTTCTGTGTATGTGTGTGTTCTCTCTCTGTGTGTTCTCTGTGTGTGTGTTCTCCCTCTGTGTTCTCTCTCTCACTCTGTGTTCTCTCTCTATCTCTGTATTCTGTGTGTGTTCCCTGTGTGTGTTCTCTTGTGTGTGTGTTCTCTTGTGTGTGTGTTCTGTGTGTGTGTGTTCTCTGTTTGTGTGTTCTGTGTGTGCGTGTTCTCTGTGTGTTCGCTGTGCGTGTGCGTGTGTTCGGTCTCCCTCTATGTGTTCTCTCTTTCTCTGTGTGATCTCTCTCTGTGTTCTCTCTCTCTCTGTGCTCTTGTGTGTTTGTGTTCTGTGTGTGTGTTCTCTGTGTGTGTTTGGGTTGTCTCTGTGTGTGTCTGCGTTCTGTGTATGTGTGTTCTCTGTGTGTGTGTATGTTATCTCTTTCTGTGTGTGATCTCTCTCTGTTCTCTCATCTCTCTCTGTGTTCTCTCTCTCACTCTGTGTTGTCTCTATGTGTGTCTGTTCTCTCTCACTCTGTGTTGTCTCTATGTGTGTCTGTTCTCTCTCACTCTGTGTTCTCTCTCTATCTCTGTATTCTGTGTGTGTGTGTTTTCTTTTATGTGTTTTGTGTGTGTGTGTTCTCTGGTTGTATGGCGTGTGTGCCTGTTTTCTGTGTGTGTGTGTTCCTCTGTGTGTGTGTTCTCCGTGTGTGTGCTTGTGTTCTCTCTCACTCTATGTGTTCTCTCTCTCTCTGTGTGATCTCTCTGTTCTCTGTCTCTCTCTATATTCTCTGTCTGTTTGTGTTCTGTGTGTGTGTTCTCTGTGTGTGTTCCCTCTGTGTGTGTTTGTGTTCTCTATTAGTGTGTTCTCTCTCTCTCTCTATGTTCTCTCTCTCTGTGTTCTCTCTCTCTCTGTTCTCGTTCTCTCTCTATCTCTGTTCTCTTGGTGTGTGTGTTCTGTCTCTCTCTGTGTTCTCTCTCTCTGTTTGTTCGCACTCTCTCTCTGTGTTCTCGCTCTCTCTGCGATCTCTCGCTCTCTGTGTTCTCTCTCTCTCTGTATTCTCTCTCTATGTTCTCTCTGTGTGTGTGTTCTCTCTGTGTGTTCTGTGTGTGTGTTCTCTCTCTCTCTGTGTTCTCTCTCTGTGTGTTCTCTCTCCCTCTATGTGTTCTCTCTTTCTCTGTGTGATCTTTCTGTGTTCTCTCTCTCTCTCTGTGTTTGTGTGTGTGTTCCCTGTGTGTGTGTGTTCTCTCTATCTGTGTGTGATCTCTCTCTCTGTTCTCTCTCTCTCTGTGTGTTCTCTCTCTCTATGTTCTCTGTGTGTGTTCTCTCTCTGTGTTCTCTCTCTCTGTGTGTTCTCTCTCTCTGTGTTCTGTCTCTCTATGTTCTCTGTCTGCGTTCTCTGTCTGTGTTCCCTCTATCTGTGTGCTCTCTCTCTCTGTGTTCTCTCTCTCTCTGTTCTCCTTCTCTCTCTATCTCTGTTCTCTCTCTGTGTGTGTTCTTTCTCTCTTTGTGTGTGTGTGTTCTGTGTATGTGTGTGTTCTCTCTCTCTGTGTTCTCTGTGTGTGTGTTCTCTCTCTGAGTTCTCTCTCACACTCTGAGTTCTCTCTCTATCTCTGTATTCTGTGTGTGTTCCCTGTGTGTGTTCTCTGTGTGTGTTCGCAGTGCGTGTGCGTGTGTTCTCTCTCCATGTGTTCTCTCTTTCTGTGCGTGATCTCTCTCTGTTCTCTCTCTCTCTGTGTGTTCTCTCTCTCTCTGTGTTCTCTCTCTGTGTGTGTCTGTTCTTTCTCACTCTGTTCTCTCTCTATCTCTGTGTTCTGTGTGTGTGTGTTCTCTGTGTGTGTTCTCTTTTGTGTGTGTTGTGTGTGTGTATGTTCTCTGTGTGTGTGATTCTCTGTGTGTGTGCTCTGTGTGTGTATTCTCCGTGTGTGTGCGTGTGTTCTCTCTCACTCTTTGTGTTCTCTCTTTCTCTGTGTGATCTCTCTCTCTCTTATCTCTCTATCTCTGTATTCTCATTGTGTTTGTGTTCTGTGTGTGTGTTCTTTCTGTGTGTGCGTTCTCTCTGTGTGTGTGTGTTCTGTGTATGTGTGTGTTCTCTCTCTGTGTGTTCTCTGTGTGTGTGTTCTCCCTCTGTGTTCTCTCTCTCACTCTGTGTTCTCTCTCTATCTCTGTATTCTGTGTGTGTTCCCTGTGTGTGTTCTCTTGTGTGTGTGTTCTCTTGTGTGTGTGTTCTGTGTGTGTGTGTTCTCTGTTTGTGTGTTCTGTGTGTGCGTGTTCTCTGTGTGTTCGCAGTGCGTGTGCGTGTGTTCTCTCTCCATGTGTTCTCTCTTTCTGTGCGTGATCTCTCTCTGTTCTCTCTCTCTCTGTGTGTTCTCTCTCTCTCTGTGTTCTCTCTCTGTGTGTGTCTGTTCTTTCTCACTCTGTTCTCTCTCTATCTCTGTGTTCTGTGTGTGTGTGTTCTCTGTGTGTGTTCTCTTTTGTGTGTGTTGTGTGTGTGTATGTTCTCTGTGTGTGTGATTCTCTGTGTGTGTGCTCTGTGTGTGTATTCTCCGTGTGTGTGCGTGTGTTCTCTCTCACTCTTTGTGTTCTCTCTTTCTCTGTGTGATCTCTCTCTCTCTTATCTCTCTATCTCTGTATTCTCTGTGTGTTTGTGTTCTGTGAGTGTGTTCTCTGTGTGTGTGTTCTCTGTGTGTGTTTGCGTTGTCTCTGTGTGTGTGCGTTTTGTGTATGTGTGTTCTCTGTGTGTGTGTATGTTCTCTCATTCTGTGTGTGATCTCTCTCTCTGTTCTCTCTCTCTCTCTCTGTGTCTGTTCTCTCTCACTATGTGTTCTCTCTCTATCTCTGCATTCTGTGTGTTTGTATTTTCTGTCTGTGTGTTCTCTTGTGTGTGTGTTCTGTGTGTGTGTTCTCTGTTTGTGTGTATGTTCTCTCTTTCTGTGTATGATCTGTCTCTCCGTGTTCTCTCTCGCTCTGTGTTCTGTATCTCTATGTTCTCTGTCTGCGTTCTCTGTCTGTGTTCTCTCTATCTGTGTGTTCTCTCTCTGTGTGTTCTCTCTCTCTCTGTTCTCTTTCTCTCTCTATCTCTGTTCTCTCTGTGTGTGTGGTCTTTCTCTCTCTGTGTTCTCTCTCTCTGTTTGTTCTCACTCTCTCTGTGTGTTCTCGTTCTCTCTGCGATCTCTCGCTCTCTGTGTTCTCTCTCTCTCTGTATTCTCTCTCTGTGTTCTCTCTCTGTGTGTATTCTCTCTGTGTGTTCTGTGTGTGTGTGTTCTCTCTCTCTCTGTGTTCTCTCTCTGTATGTTCTCTCTCCCTCTGTGTTCTCTCTCTGTGTGTGTCTGTTCTCTCTCACTCTATGTTCTCTCTCTATCTCTGTATTCTGTGTGTGTTCTCTGTGTGTGTATCCTCTTGTGTGTGTGTTCTGTGTGTGTGTTCTCTGTTTGTGTGTTCTGTGTGTGCGTGTTCTGTGTGTGTGTTTCTCTGTGTGTGTGCTCTGTGTTGTGCGTGTTCTGTGTGTGTGTTTCTCTGTGTGTGTGCTCTGTGTGTGTTCTCTGTGTGTGCGTGTATTCTCTCTCCCTCTATGTGTTCTCTCTTTCCCTGTGTGATCACGCTCTCTGTTCTCTCTCTCTCTGTGTTCTCTGCGTGTTAGTGTTCTCAGTTTGTGTTCTGTGTGTTTGTGATCTGTGTGTGTTTCTCTGTGTGTGTGTGCTCTGTGTGTGTGTTCTCTTTGTGTGTGCGTGTGTTCTCTCACCCTCTATGTGTTCTCTCTTTGTCTGTGTGATCTCTCTCTGTGTATGTTCTCTTGTGTGTGTGTTCTGTGTCTGTGTTCTCTGTTTGTGTGTTCTGTGTGTGCGTGTTCTGTGTGTGTGTTTCTCTGTGTGTGCACTCTGTGTGTGTTCTCTGTGTGTGTGCGTGTGTTCTCTCTCCCTCTATGTGTTCTCTCTTTCCCTGTGTGATCACGCTCTGTGTTCTCTCTCTCTCTGTGTTCTCTGTGTGTTTGTGTTCTGTGTGTGTTCTGTGTGTTTGTGACCTGTGTGTGTTTCTCTCTGTGTGTGTGTTCTCTTTGTGTGTGCGTGTGTTCTCTCACCCTCTATGTGTTCTCTCTTTCTCTGTGTGATCTCTCTCTGTGTGTTCTCTGTGTGTTTGTGTTCTGTGTGTGTGTTCTCTCTGTGTGTTCTGTGTGTGTGTTCTCTCTCTCTCTGTGTTCTCTCTCTGTGTATTCTCTCTCCCTCTATGTGTTCTCTCTTTCTCTGTGTGATCTCTCTCTGTGTTCTCTCTCTCTCTGTGTTCTCTGTGTGTTTGTGTTCTGTGTGTGTGTTCTCTGTCTGTGTTTGGGTTGTCTGTGTGTTTGTGTGCGTTCTGTGTATGTGTGTCCTCTGTGTGTGTGTATGTTCTCTCTCTGTGTGAGTGATCTCTCTCTGTTCTCTCTCTCTGTGTGTTCTCTCTCTGTGATTGTCTGTTCTCTCTCACTCTACGTTCTATCTCTATCTCTGTATTCTGTGTGTGTGTGTGTTCTCTGTGTGTGTTCTCTGTGTGTGTTTGGGTTATCTGTGTGTGTGTGCGTTCTGTGTATGTGTGTTCTCTGTGTGTGTGTGTGTGTGTATGTTCTCTCTTTCTGTGCGTGATCTCTCTCTCTCTGTTCTCTCTCTCTCTGTGTTCTCTCTCTCTCTGTGTTCTCACTATGTGTGTCTGTTCTCTCTCACTGTGTTCTCTCTCTATCTCTGTATTCTGTGTGTGTGTTCTCTGTGTGTGTTCTCTTTTGTGTGTGTTGTGTGTGTTCTCTGTTTGTGTGTTCTGTGTGTGAGTGTTTTCTGTGTGTGTGCTCTATGTGTGTGTTCTCCGTGTGTGTGCGTGTGTTCTCTCTCACTCTACGTGTTCTCTCTTTCTCTGTGTGATCTCTCTCTCTGTTCTCTCTCTCTCTCTGTGTTCTCTGTGTGTTTGTGTTCTGTGTGTGTGTTCTCTGTGTGTGTTCCCTCTGTGTGTGTGTGTTCTCTGTGTATGTTTGCTGTGTGTATGCGTGTGTTCTCTCTCCCTCTATGTGTTCTCTCTTTCTCTGTGTGATCACGCTCTGTTTTTTTTCTCTGTGTTCTCTATGTGTTTGTGTTCTGTGTGTGTGTGTGTGTTCTGTGTGCGTGTTTCTGTGTGTGTGTGTGCTCTGTGTGTGTGTTATCTAATTATATGCGTGTGTTCTCTCTCCCTCTCTATGTGTTCTCTCTTTCTCTGTGTGATCTCTCTCTGTGTGTAGTCTGTGTGTTTGTATTCTATGTGTGTGTTCTCTCTGTGTATTCTGTGTGTGTGTTCTCTCTCTCTCTGCGTTCTCTCCCTGTGTATTCTCTCTCCCTCTATGTGTTCTCTCTTTCTCTGTGTGATCTCTCTCTGTGTTCTCTCTCTCTCTGTGTTCTCTGTGTGTTTGTGTTCTGTGTGTGTGTTCTCTGTCTGTGTTTTTGTTGTCTGTGTGTTTGTGTGCGTTCTGTGGATGTGTTTCCTCTGTGTGTGTGTATGTTCTCTCTCTCTGTGAGTGATCTCTCTCTGTTCTCTCTCTCTCTCTCTGTTCTCTCTCTCTGTGTGTTCTCTCTCTGTGATTGTCTGTTCGCTCTCACTCTATGTTCTATCTCTATCTCTGTATTCTGTGTGTGTGTGTGTGTTCTCTGTGTGTGTTTGGGTTATCTGTGTGTGTGTGCGTTCTGTGTATGTGTGTTCTCTGTGTGTGTGTGTGTGTATGTTCTCTCTTTCTGTGCGTGATCTCTCTCTCTGTTCTCTCTCTCTCTGTGTTCTCTCTCTCTCTGTGTTCTCACTATGTGTGTCTGTTCTCTCTCACTCTGTGTTCTCTCTCTATCTCAGTATTCTGTGTGTGTGTTCTCTGTGTGTGTTCTCTTTTGTGTGTGTTGTGTGTGTTCTCTGTTTGTGTGTTCTGTGTGTGAGTGTTTTCTGTGTGTGTGCTCTATGTGTGTGTTCTCCGTGTGTGTGCGTGTGTTCTCTCTCACTCTACGTGTTCTCTCTTTCTCTGTGTGATCTCTCTCTCTGTTCTCTCTCTCTCTCTGTGTTCTCTGTGTGTTTGTGTTCTGTGTGTGTGTTCTCTGTGTGTGTTCCCTCTGTGTGTGTGTGTTCTCTCTTTCTGTGTGTGATCTCTCTCTCTGTGTTCTCTCTCTCTCTGTGTTCTCTCTCCCTCTCTGTGTCTGTTCTCTCTCACTCTGTGTTCTTCCTCTATATCTGCATTCTGTGTTTTTGTGTTTTTTGTTGTGTGTTCTCTTGTGTGTGTGTTCTGTGCGTGTTCTCTGTTTGTGTATATGTTCTCTCTTTCAGTGTTTGATCTCTCTCTCTGTGTGATCTCTCTCTATGTTTTCTTCTCACTCTGTGTGTTCTCTGTGTGTGCGCGCGTGTGTTTTCGCTCTCTCTCTGTGTTCTGTGTTTGTGTGTGTGTACTCTCTCTCTGTTCTCTCTCTCAGTGTTCTCTCTCTCTCTGTGTTCTGTCTCTCTATGTTCTCTGTCTGTGTTCTCTGTATGTGTTCTCTCTATCTGTGTGTTCTCTCTCTGTGTTCTCTCTCTCTGTTTGTTCTCACTCTCTCGGTGTGTTCTCGCTCTCTCTGCGATCTCTCGGTCTCTGTGTTCTCTGTCTCTCTGTATTCTCTCTCTGTGTTCTCTCTCTGTTAGTGTTCTCTCTGTGTTGTCTCTCCCTCTCTCTGCGTTCCCTGTGTGTGTGTTCTGTGTGTGTGTGTTCTCTGTTTGTGTGTTCTGTGTGTGCGTGTTCTCTGTGTCTGTTCGCTGTGTGTGTGCGTGTGTTCTCTCTCACTCTATGTGTTCTCTCTTTCTCTGTGTGATATCTCTCTGTGTTCTCTCTCTCTCTGTGTTCTCTCTATGTGTGTCTGTTCTCTCTCTCTGTGTGTTCTCTCTGTGTGTGTTCTCTCTCTGTGTTCTCTCTCTCACTCTGTGTTCTCTCTCTATCTCTGTATTCTTTGTGTTCCCTGTGCTTGTGTTCTCTTGTGTGTGTGTTCTGTGTGTGTGTGTTTTCTGATTGTGTGTTCTGTGTGTGCGTGTTCTCTGTGTTTGTTCTCTGTGTGTGTTCTCTCTGTGTGTGCTCTGTGTGTTTGTTGTCTCTCTCTGTGTGTTCTCTCTCTGTGTGTTCTCTCTCCCTCTCTGTTCTCTCTCTGTGTGTGTCTGTTCTCTCTCACTCTGTGTTCTCTCTCTATCTCTGTATTCTGTGTGTGTTCCCTGTGTGTGTGTTCTCTTGTGTGTGTGTTCTGTGTGTGCGTGTTTTCTGTGTGTGTGTTCTGTGTGTGTGTTTCTCTGTGTGTGTGTGTGCTCTGTGTGTGTGTTCTCTGTGTTTGTGCATGTGTTCACTCTCCCTCTATGTGTTCTCTCTTTCTCTGTGTGATCTCTCTCTGTGTGTTCTCTGTGTGTTTGTGTTCTGTGTGTGTGTTCTCTGTGTGTGTTCTCTGTGTGTGTGACCCCTGTGTGTGTGTGTGGGTGTGTGTTCTCTATTATTGTGTGCTCTGTCTCTCTCTGTGTTCTCGCTCTCTGTGTTCTCTGTCTGTGTTCTCTCTGTGTGTTCTCTCTCTCTGTGTTCCCTCTGTCTCTGTGTTCTCATTGTGTTTGTGTTCTGTGTGTGTGTTCTTTCTGTGTGTGCGTTCTCTCTGTGTGTGTGCATGTGTTCACTCTCCCTCTATGTGTTCTCTCTTTCTCTGTGTGATCTCTCTCTGTGTGTTCTCTGTGTGTTTGTGTTTTGTGTGTGTTCTCTGTGTGTGTTCTCTGTGTGTGTGACGTGTGTGTGTGTGTGTGTGTGTGTTCTCTATTATTGTGTGCTCTGTCTCTCTCTGTGTTCTTGCTCTCTGTGTTCTCTGTCTGTGTTCTCTCTGTGTGTTCTCTCTCTCTGTGTTCCCTCTGTCTCTGTGTTCTCATTGTGTTTGTGTTCTGTGTGTGTGTTCTTTCTGTGTGTGCGTTCTCTCTGTGTGTGTGTGTTCTGTGTATGTGTGTGTTCTCTCTCTGTGTGTTCTCTGTGTGTGTGTTCTCCCTCTGTGTTCTCTCTCTCACTCTGTGTTCTCTCTCTCACTCTGTGTTCTCTCTCTATCTCTGTATTCTGTGTGTGTTCCCTGTGTGTGTGTTCTCTTGTGTGTGTGTTCTGTATGTGTGTGTTCTCTGTTTGTGTGTTCTGTGTGTGTGTGTTCTCTGTGTATGTTCGCTGTGTGTATGCTTGTGTTCTCTCTCCCTCTATGTGTTCTCTCTTTCTCTGTGTGATCTCTCTCTGTGTGTTTGTGTTCTGTGTGTGTGTTCTCTCTGTGTGTCCTTGCGTGTCTGTTCTCTCTCTCTCTCTGTGTTCTCTCTCTGTGTGTTCTCTCTCCCTCTATGTGTTCTCTCTTTCTCTGTGTGATCACGCTCTGTTTTTTTTCTCTGTGTTCTTTGTGTGTTTGTGTTCTGTGTGTATGTTTGTGTTCTGTGTGCGTGTTTCTGTGTGTGTGTGTGCTCTGTGTGTGTGTTCTCTAATTATATGCGTGTGTTCTCTCTCCCTCTCTATGTGTTCTCTCTTTCTCTGTGTGATCTCTCTCTGTGTGTTGTCTGTGTGTTTGTGTTCTGTCTGTGTTTTCTCTGTGTGTGTTCTCTGTATGTGTGTTCTCTCTCTGTGTTCTCTCTCTCACTCTGTGTTCTCTCTCTATCTCTGTATTCTGTGTGTGTTCCCTGTGCTTGTGTTCTCTTGTGTGTGTGTTCTGTGTGTGTGTGTTCTCTGTTTGTGTGTTCTGTGTGTGCGTGTTCTCTGTGTTTGTTCTCTGTGTGTGTTCTCTCTGTGTGTGCTCTGTGTGTTTGTTCTCTCTCTCTCTGTGTTCGCTCCCTGTGTGTTCTCACTCCCTCTCTGTTCTCTCTCTGTGTGTGTCTGTTCTCTCTCACTCTGTGTTCGCTCTCTATCACTGTATTCTGTGTGTTTTCCCTGTATGTGTGTTCTCTTGTGTGTGTGTTCTCTGTGTCTGTTCGCTGTGTGCGTGCGTGTGTTCTCTCTCACTCTATGTGTTCTCTCTTTCTCTGTGTGATATCTCTCTGTGTTCTCTCTCTCTGTGTGTTCTCTCTATGTGTGTCTGTTCTCTCTCACTCTGCGTTCTCTCTCTATCTCTGTATTCTGTGTGTGTTCCCTGTGTGTGTGTTCTCTTGTGTGTGTGTTCTGTGTGTGTGTGTTCTCTGTTTGTGTGTTCTGTGTGTGCGTGTTCTCTGTGTTTGTTCTCTGTGTGTTTTCTATCTGTGTGTGCTCTGTGTGTCTGTTCTCTCTCACTCTGTGTTCGCTCTCTATCTCTGTATTCTGTGTGTTTTCCCTGTATGTGTGTTCTCTTGTGTGTGTGTTCTGTGTGTGTGTGTTCTCTGTTTGTGTGTTCTGTGTGTGCGTGTTCTCTGTGTTTGTTCTCTGTGTGTGTTCTCTCTGTGTGTGCTCTGTGTGTTTGTTGTCTCTCTCTGTGTGTTCTCTCTCTGTGTGTTCTCTCTCCCTCTCTGTTCTCTCTCTGTGTGTGTCTGTTCTCTCTCACTCTGTGTTCTCTCTCTATCTCTGTATTCTGTGTGTGTTCCCTGTGTGTGTGTTCTCTTGTGTGTGTGTTCTGTGTGTGCGTGTTTTCTGTGTGTGTGTTCTGTGTGTCTGTGTTCTGTGTGTGAGTGTTTTCTGTGTGTGTGCTCTATGTGTGTGTTCTCCGTGTGTGTGCGTGTGTTCTCTCTCACTCTACGTGTTCTGTCTTTCTCTGTGTGATCTCTCTCTCTGTTCTCTCTCTCTCTCTGTGTTCTCTGTGTGTTTGTGTTCTGTGTGTGTGTTCTCTGTGTGTGTTCCCTCTGTGTGTGTGTGTTCTCTCTTTCTGTGTGTGATCTCTCTCTCGGTGTTCTCTCTCTCTCTGTGTTCTCTCTCCCTCTCTGTGTCTGTTCTCTCTCACTCTGTGTTCTCCCTCTATATCTGCATTCTGTGTTTTTGTGTTTTTTGTTGTGTGTTCTCTTGTGTGTGTGTTCTGTGCGTGTTCTCTGTTTGTGTATATGTTCTCTCTTTCTGTGTTTGATCTCTCTCTCTGTGTGATCTCTCTCTATGTTTTCTTCTCACTCTGTGTGTTCTCTGTGTGTGCGCGCGTGTGTTTTCGCTCTCTCTCTGTGTTCTGTGTTTGTGTGTGTGTACTCTCTCTCTGTTCTCTCTCCCAGTGTTCTCTCTCTCTCTGTGTTCTGTCTCTCTGTGTTCTCTGTCTGTGTTCTCTCTGTGTGTTCTCTCTCTCTGTGTTCCCTCTGTCTCTGTGTTCTCATTGTGTTTGTGTTCTGTGTGTGTGTTCTTTCTGTGTGTGCGTTCTCTCTGTGTGTGTGTGTTCTGTGTATGTGTGTGTTCTCTCTCTGTGTGTTCTCTGTGTGTGTGTTCTCCCTCTGTGTTCTCTCTCTCACTCTGTGTTCTCTCTCTCACTCTGTGTTCTCTCTCTATCTCTGTATTCTGTGTGTGTTCCCTGTGTGTGTGTTCTCTTGTGTGTGTGTTCTGTATGTGTGTGTTCTCTGTTTGTGTGTTCTGTGTGTGTGTGTTCTCTGTGTATGTTCGCTGTGTGTATGCTTGTGTTCTCTCTCCCTATATGTGTTCTCTCTTTCTCTGTGTGATCTCTCTCTGTGTGTTTGTGTTCTGTGTGTGTGTTCTCTCTGTGTGTCCTTGCGTGTCTGTTCTCTCTCTCTCTCTCTGTTCTCTCTCTGTGTGTTCTCTCTCCCTCTATGTGTTCTCTCTTTCTCTGTGTGATCACGCTCTGTTTTTTTTCTCTGTGTTCTTTGTGTGTTTGTGTTCTGTGTTTATGTTTGTGTTCTGTGTGCGTGTTTCTGTGTGTGTGTGTGCTCTGTGTGTGTGTTCTCTAATTATATGCGTGTGTTCTCTCTCCCTCTCTATGTGTTCTCTCTTTCTCTGTGTGATCTCTCTCTGTGTGTTGTCTGTCTGTTTGTGTTCTGTCTGTGTTTTCTCTGTGTGTGTTCTCTGTATGTGTGTTCTCTCTCTGTGTTCTCTCTCTCACTCTGTGTTCTCTCTCTATCTCTGTATTCTGTGTGTGTTCCCTGTGCTTGTGTTCTCTTGTGTGTGTGTTCTGTGTGTGTGTGTTCTCTGTTTGTGTGTTCTGTGTGTGCGTGTTCTCTGTGTTTGTTCTCTGTGTGTGTTCTCTATGTGTGTGCTCTGTGTGTTTGTTCTCTCTCTCTCTGTGTTCGCTCCCTGTGTGTTCTCACTCCCTCTCTGTTCTCTCTCTGTGTGTGTCTGTTCTCTCTCACTCTGTGTTCGCTCTCTATCTCTGTATTCTGTGTGTTTTCCCTGTATGTGTGTTCTCTTGTGTGTGTGTTCTCTGTGTCTGTTCGCTGTGTGCGTGCATGTGTTCTCTCTCACTCTATGTGTTCTCTCTTTCTCTGTGTGATATCTCTCTGTGTTCTCTCTCTCTCTGTGTTCTCTCTATGTGTGTCTGTTCTCTCTCACTCTGCGTTCTCTCTCTATCTCTGTATTCTGTGTGTGTTCCCTGTGTGTGTGTTCTCTTGTGTGTGTGTTCTGTGTGTGTGTGTTCTCTGTTTGTGTGTTCTGTGTGTGCGTGTTCTCTGTGTTTGTTCTCTGTGTGTTTTCTATCTGTGTGTGCTCTGTGTGTCTGTTCTCTCTCACTCTGTGTTCGCTCTCTATCTCTGTATTCTGTGTGTTTTCCCTGTACGTGTGTTCTCTTGTGTGTGTGTTCTGTGTGTGTGTGTTCTCTGTTTGTGTGTTCTGTGTGTGCGTGTTCTCTGTGTTTGTTCTCTGTGTGTGTTCTCTCTGTGTGTGCTCTGTGTGTTTGTTGTCTCTCTCTGTGTGTTCTCTCTCTGTGTGTTCTCTCTCCCTCTCTGTTCTCTCTCTGTGTGTCTGTTCTCTCTCACTCTGTGTTCTCTCTCTATCTCTGTATTCTGTGTGTGTTCCATGTGTGTGTGTTCTCTTGTGTGTGTGTTCTGTGTGTGCGTGTTTTCTGTGTGTGTGTTCTGTGTGTCTGTGTTCTGTGTGTGTGTTTCTCTGTGTGTGTGCTCTGTGTGTGTGTTCTCTGTGTTTGTGCATGTGTTCACTCTCCCTCTATTTGTTCTCTCTTTCTCTGTGTGATCTCTCTCTGTGTGTTCTCTGTGTGTTTGTGTTCTGTGTGTGTGTTCTCTGTGTGTGTTCTCTGTGTGTGTGACCCCTGTGTGTGTGTGTGGGTGTGTGTTCTCTATTATTGTGTGCTCTGTCTCTCTCTGTGTTCTCGCTCTCTGTGTTCTCTGTCTGTGTTCTCTCTGTGTGTTCTCTCTCTCTGTGTTCCCTCTGTCTCTGTGTTCTCATTGTGTTTGTGTTCTGTGTGTGTGTTCTTTCTGTGTGTGCGTTCTCTCTGTGTGTGTGCATGTGTTCACTCTCCCTCTATGTGTTCTCTCTTTCTCTGTGTGATCTCTCTCTGTGTGTTCTCTGTGTGTGTGACCCCTGTGTGTGTGTGTGTGTGTGTGTGTTCTCTATTATTGTGTGCTCTGTCTCTCTCTGTGTTCTCGCTCTCTGTGTTCTCTGTCTGTGTTCTCTCTGTGTGTTCTCTCTCTCTGTGTTCCCTCTGTCTCTGTGTTCTCATTGTGTTTGTGTTCTGTGTGTGTGTTCTTTCTGTGTGTGCGTTCTCTCTGTGTGTGTGTGTTCTGTGTATGTGTGTGTTCTCTCTCTGTGTGTTCTCTGTGTGTGTTCTCCCTCTGTGTTCTCTCTCTCACTCTGTGTTCTCTCTCTCACTCTGTGTTCTCTCTCTATCTCTATTCTGTGTGTGTTCCCTGTGTGTGTGTTCTCTTGTGTGTGTGTTCTGTATGTGTGTGTTCTCTGTTTGTGTGTTCTGTGTGTGTGTGTTCTCTGTGTATGTTCGCTGTGTGTATGCTTGTGTTCTCTCTCCCTCTATGTGTTCTCTCTTTCTCTGTGTGATCTCTCTCTGTGTGTTTGTGTTCTGTGTGTGTGTTCTCTCTGTGTGTTCTTGCGTGTCTGTTCTCTCTCTCTCTGTGTGTTCTCTCTCTGTGTGTTCTCTCTCCCTCTATGTGTTCTCTCTTTCTCTGTGTGATCACGCTCTGTTTTTTTTCTCTGTGTTCTTTGTGTGTTTGTGTTCTGTGTTTATGTTTGTGTTCTGTGTGCGTGTTTCTGTGTGTGTGTGTGCTCTGTGTGTGTGTTCTCTAATTATATGCGTGTGTTCTCTCTCCCTCTCTATGTGTTCTCTCTTTCTCTGTGTGATCTCTCTCTCTGTGTTGTCTGTGTGTTTGTGTTCTGTCTGTGTTTTCTCTGTGTGTGTTCTCTGTATGTGTGTTCTCTCTCTGTGTTCTCTCTCTCACTCTGTGTTCTCTCTCTATCTCTGTATTCTGTGTGTGTTCCCTGTGCTTGTGTTCTCTTGTGTGTGTGTTCTGTGTGTGTGTGTTCTCTGTTTGTGTGTTCTGTGTGTGCGTGTTCTCTGTGTTTGTTCTCTGTGTGTGTTCTATCTGTGTGTGCTCTGTGTGTTTGTTCTCTCTCTCTCTGTATTCGCTCTCTGTGTGTTCTCAATCCCTCTCTGTTCTCTCTCTGTGTGTGTCTGTTCTCTCTCACTCTGTGTTCGCTCTCTATCTCTGTATTCTGTGTGTTTTCCCTGTATGTGTGTTCTCTTGCGTGTGTGTTCCCTGTGTGTGTGTTCTCTTGTGTGTGTGTTCTGTGTGTGTGTGTTCTCTGTGTATGTTTGCTGTGTGTATGCGTGTGTTCTCTCTCCCTCTATGTGTTCTGTCTTTCTCTGTGTGATCACGCTCTGTTTTTTTTCTCTGTGTTCTCTATGTGTTTGTGTTCTGTGTGTGTGTGTGTGTTCTGTGTGCGTGTTTCTGTGTGTGTGTGTGCTCTGTGTGTGTGTTCTCTAATTATATGCGTGTGTTCTCTCTCCCTCTCTATGTGTTCTCTCTTTCTCTGTGTGATCTCTCTCTGTGTGTTGTCTGTGTTTTTGTGTTCTGTGTGTGTTTTCTCTGTGTGTGTTCTCTGTATGTGTGTTCTCTCTCTGTGTTCTCTCTCTCACTCTGTGTTCTCTCTCTATCTCTGTATTCTGTGTGTGTTCCCTGTGCTTGTGTTCTCTTGTGTGTGTGTTCTGTGTGTGTGTGTTCTCTGTTTGTGTGTTCTGTGTGTGCGTGTTCTCTGTGTTTGTTCTCTGTGTGTTTTCTATCTGTGTGTGCTCTGTGTGTTTGTTCTCTCTCTCTCTGTGTTCGCTCCCTGTGTGTTCTCACTCCCTCTCTGTTCCCTCTCTGTGTGTGTCTGTTCTCTCTCACTCTGTGTTCGCTCTCTATCTCTGTATTCTGTGTGTTTTCCCTGTATGTGTGTTCTCTTGTGTGTGTGTTCTGTGTGTGTGTGTTCTCTGTTTGTGTGTTCTGTGTGTGCGTGTTCTCTGTGTCTGTTCGCTGTGTGTGTGCGTGTGTTCTCTCTCACTCTATGTGTTCTCTCTTTCTCTGTGTGATATCTCTCTGTGTTCTCTCTCTCTCTGTGTTCTCTCTATGTGTGTCTGTTCTCTCTCACTCTGCGTTCTCTCTCTATCTCTGTATTCTGTGTGTGTTCCCTGTGTGTGTGTTCTCTTGTGTGTGTGTTCTGTGTGTGTGTGTTCTCTGTTTGTGTGTTCTTAGTGTGTGTGTTCTCTGTGTATGTTTGTTGTGTGTATGCGTGTGTTCTCTCTCCCTCTATGTGTTCTCTCTTTCTCTGTGTGATCTCTCTCTGTGTGTATGTGTTCTGTGTGAGTGTTCTCTCTGTGTGTTCTTGCGTGTCTGTTCTCTCTCTCTCTCTGTGTTCTCTCTCTGTGTGTTCTCTCTCCCTCTATGTGTTCTCTCTTTCTCTGTGTGATCACGCTCTGTTTTTTTCCTCTGTGTTCTCTGTGTGTTTGTGTTCTGTGTGTATGTTTGTGTTCTGTGTGCGTGTTTCTGTGTGTGTGTGTGCTCTGTGTGTGTGTTCTCTAATTATGTGCGTGTGTTCTCTCTCCCTCTATGTGTTCTCTCTTTCTCTGTGTGATCTCTCTCTGTGTTTTGTCTGTGTGTTTGTGTTCTGTGTGTGTTTTCTCTGTGTGTGTTCTCTGTATGTGTGTTCTCTCTCTGTGTTCTCTCTCTCACTCTGTGTTCTCTCTCTATCTCTGTATTCTGTGTGTGTTCCCTGTGCTTGTGTTCTCTTGTGTGTGTATTCTGTGTGTGTGTGTTCTCTGTTTGTGTGTTCTGTGTGTGCGTGTTCTCTGTGTTTGTTCTCTGTGTGTGTTCTATCTGTGTGTGCTCTGTGTGTTTGTTCTCTCTCTCTCTGTGTTCGCTCTCTGTGTGTTCTCACTCCCTCTCTGTTCTCTCTCTGTGTGCGTCTGTTCTCTCTCACTCTGTGTTCGCTCTCTATCTCTGTATTCTGTGTCTTTTCCCTGTATGTGTGTTCTCTTGTGTGTGTGTTCTGTGTGTGTGTGTTCTCTGTTTGTGTGTTCTGTGTGTGCGTGTTCTCTGTGTTTGTTCGCTGTGTGTGTGCGTGTGTTCTCTCTCCCTCTCTGTGTTCTCTCTCTCTCTGTATTCTCTCTCTGTGTTCTCTCTCTCTGTGTGTTCTCTCTGTGTGTTCTGTGTGTGTGTGTTGTCTCTGTCTCTGTGTTCTCTCTGTGTGTGTTCTCTCTCCCTCTGTGTTCTCTGTGTGTGTGTGTCTGTTTTCTCTCACTCTGTGTTCTCTCTCTATCTCTGTATTCTGTGTGTGTTCTCTGTGTGTTTTCTCTTGTGTGTGTGTTCTGTGTGTGCGTGTTTTCTGTGTGTGTGTTCTGTATGTCTGTGTTCTGTGTGTGTGTTTCTCTGTGTGTGTGCTCTGTGTGTGTGTTCCCTGTGTGTGTGCGTGTGTTCACTCTCCCTCTATGTGTTCTCTCTTTCTCTGTGTGATCTCTCTCTGTGTGTTCTCTGTGTGTTTGTGTTCTGTGTGTTCTCTGTGCGTGTTCTCTGTGTGTGTGACCCCTGTGTGTGTGTGTGTTCTCTATTATTGTGTGCTCTGTTAATCTCTGTGTTCTGTCTCTCTGTGTTCTCTGTCTGTGTTCTCTCTGTGTGTTCTCTCTCTCTGTGTTCCCTCTGTCTCTGTGTTCTCATTGTGTTTGTGTTCTGTGTGTGTGTTCTCTCTGTGTGTGCGTTCTCTGTGTGTGTGTGTTCTGTGTATGTGTGTGTTCTCTCTCTGTGTGTTCTCTGTGTGTGTGTTCTCCCTCTGTGTTCTCTCTCTCACTCTGTGTTCTCTCTCTATCTCTGTATTCTGTGTGTGTTCCCTGTGTGTGTGTTCTCTTGTGTGTGTGTGCTCTGTGTGTGTGTGTTCTATGTTTGTGTGTTCTGTGTGTGTGTTCTCTGTGTGTGTTGGCTGTGTGTATGCGTGTGTTCTCTCTCCCTCTATGTGTTCCCATATCTCTGTGTGATCATCGCTGTTCTCTCTCTCTCTCTGTGTTCTCTCTCTCTCTGTTTTCTCTGTTTGTGTGTGTGTGTTCTCTCTCTCTGTGTTGTCTCTCTGTTGTCACTCTCACTGTTGTCACTCTCACTATGTGATCTCTCTTTCCCTGTGTGATCTCTCTCTGTGTGTTCTCTGTGTGTTTGTGTTCTGTGTGTGTGTTCTCTCTGTGTGTTCTGTGTGTGTGTTCTCTCTCTCTCTCTAATTCCTCTCTCTCTGTGTTCTTTGTTTCTCTCTGTGTTCTCTCTCACTCTCTGTGTTCTCTCTCTCTGTTCTGTGTGTGTGTGTATGTGTTCTCTCTCTCCCTGTGTTCTCTGTGTGTGTGTTCTCTCTGTGTGTGTTCTCTTACCCACTGTGTTCTCTCTCTCTGTGTTCTCTCTCTCTGTTGTCACTCTCACCATGTGTTCTGTGTGTGTGTGTGTCTGTTCTCTCTCTCTGTTCTCTCTCTCTGTGTTCTCTCTCTCTCTGTGTTCTCTGTCTATGTGTTCTGTGTGCGTGTTCTCTCTCTGTGTGTGTTCTCTCTGTGTGTTTTGTGTGTGTGTGTTCTCTCTTTGTGTTCTCTCTCTCTGTTCTCTCTCTCTCTGTGTTCTGTGTGTGTGTTCTGTGTGTGTGTGTTCTCTGTGTGTTCTCTCTCTCTCGGTGTGCGAACTCTGTGTGTGTGTGTGTTCTCTGTGTGTGTGTATTCTCTGTGTGTATGTGTGTTCTCTGTGTGTTCTCTCTCTCTCTGTGTTCTCTCTCTCTGTTTTCTCTGTTTGTGTGTGTGTGTTCTCTCTCTCTGTGTTCTCTCTCTCTGTGTTCTCTCTCTCTGTGTTCTCTCTCACTGTTGTCACTCTCACTATGTGCTCTCTCTCTCTGTGTGATCTCTCTCTCTGTGATCTCTCTCTATCTCTGTGTGTGTGTGTGTGTTCACTCGCTCTCTCTGTGTGTGTTCTCTCTCTCTCTGTGTGTCCTCTGCGGGTGTGTGTCTGTGTGCGTTCTCTCTGTGCGTATGTGTGCATTCGCTCTCTCTCTGTGTGTGTGCTCTCTCCTTCTCTCTGTGTTCTCTCTATCTCTGTGTGATCTCTCTCTCTCTCTAATTCCTCTCTCTCTCTGTGTTCTTTGTTTCTCTCTGAGTTCTCTCGCACGCTCTGAGTTCTCTCTCTCTGTTCTCAGTGTGTGTGTGTGTTCTCTCTCTCCCTGTGTTCTGTGAGTGTGTGTGCTCTCTCTCTCACTGTGTTCTGTCTCTCTCTGTGTTCTCTCGCTCTGTGTTCTCTCTCTGTGTTGTCACTCTCACAATGTGTTCTCTGTGTGTGTGTGTGTTGTCTCTCAGTGTGTGATCTCTTTCTCTGTTCTCTCTCTCTCTCTCTCTCTGTTCTCTCTCTCTCTGTGTTCTCTCTCTGTGTGTGTCTGTTCTCTCTCACTCTGTGTTCCCTCTCTATATCAGTATTCTGTGTGTGTGTGTGTTCTCTGTGTGTGTGTTCTCTTGTGTGTGTGTTCTGTGTGTGTGTTCTCTGTGTGTTCTGTGTGTGCGTGTTCTCGCTCTCTCTGCGATCTCTCGCTCTCTGTGTTCTCTCTCTCTGTATTCTCTCTCTGTGATCTCTGTGTGAGTGTTCTCTTGTGTGTGTGTTCTCTGTGTGTGTTCTCTGTGTGTTCTGTGTGTGCGTGTTCTCTGTGTGTGTGTGCTCTGTGTGTGTGTTCCCTCTGTGTGTGCGTGTGTTCTCTCTCCCTCTACGTGTTCTCTCTTTCGCTGTGTGATCTCTCTCTGTTCTCTCTCTCTCTGTGTGTTCTCTGTCTGTTTGTGTCCTGTGTGTGTTCTCTCTGTGTTCCCTCTCTCTCTGTGTTCTGTGTGTGTGTGTTCTCTCTGTGTGTATGTGTGTGTTCTCTCTCTCTGTGTGTTCTCTCTCTCTCCATTCTCGTTCTCTCTCTGTGTGTTCTCTCTCTCTGTGTTCTCTCTCAATCTCTGTGTACTCTGTGTGTGTGTGTCTGTGTGTGTGTTTGTGTTCTACCTCTCTGTGTGTGTTCTCTCTGTGTGTTCTCGCTCTCTCTGCGATCTCTCGCTCTCTGTGTTCTCTCTCTCTGTATTCTCTCTCTGTGATCTCTGTGTGTGTGTGTTCTCTCTGTGTGTTCTGTGTGTGTGTTCTCTCTCTCTGTGTTCTCTCTCAATCTCTGTGTACTCTGTGTGTGTGTGTCTGTGTGTGTGTTTGTGTTCTACCTCTCTGTGTGTGTTCTCTCTGTGTGTTCTTGCTCTCTCTGCGATCTCTCGCTCTCTGTGTTCTCTCTCTCTGTATTCTCTCTCTGTGATCTCTGTGTGAGTGTTCTCTTGTGTGTGTGTTCTGTGTGTGTGTTCTCTGTGTGTTCTGTGTGTGCGTGTTCTGTGTGTGTGTGTGCTCTGTGTGTGTGTTCCCTCTGTGTGTGCGTGTGTTCTCTCTCCCTCTACGTGTTCTCTCTTTCGCTGTGTGATCTCTCTCTGTTCTCTCTCTCTGTGTGTGTTCTCTGTCTGTTTGTGTCCTGTGTGTGTTCTCTCTGTATGTGTTCTCTTTGTGTGTGTTCCCTCTGTGTGTGTACTCTATTAGTGTGTTCTCTCTCTCTCTGTTCTCTCTTTGTCCTCTCTCTCTGTGTTCTCTCTCTCTGTGCGTTCTCTCTCTCTCTGTGTTCTCACTCTCTCTGTTGTCACTCTCACTATGTGTTCTCTCTCTGTGTGTATGTTCTCTCTTTCTGTGTTCTCTCTCTCTGTTGTCACTCTGACTATGTGTTCACTCTCTCTGTGCGATCTCTCTCTCAGCGTTCTCTCTCTCTGTGTTCCCTCTCTCTCTGTGTTCTGTGTGTGTGTGTTCTCTCTGTGTGTATGTGTGTGTTCTCTCTCTCTGTGTGTTCTCTCTCTCTCCATTCTCGTTCTCTCTCTGTGTGTTCTCTCTCTCTGTGTTCTCTCTCAATCTCTGTGTACTCTGTGTGTGTGTGTCTGTGTGTGTGTTTGTGTTCTACCTCTCTGTGTGTGTTCTCTCTGTGTGTTCTCGCTCTCTCTGCCATCTCTCGCTCTCTGTGTTCTCTCTCTCTGTATTCTCTCTCTGTGATCTCTGTGTGTGTGTGTTCTCTCTGTGTGTTCTGTGTGTGTGTTCTCTCTCTCTGTGTTCTCTCTCAATCTCTGTGTACTCTGTGTGTGTGTGTCTGTGTGTGTGTTTGTGTTCTACCTCTCTGTGTGTGTTCTCTCTGTGTGTTCTCGCTCTCTCTGCGATCTCTCGCTCTCTGTGTTCTCTCTCTCTGTATTCTCTCTCTGTGATCTCTGTGTGTGTGTGTTCTCTCTGTGTGTTCTGTGTGTGTGTTCTCTCTCTCTGTGTTCTCTCTCTGTGTGTTCTCTCTCCCTCTATGTGTTCTCTCTTTCTCTGTGTGATCTTTCTCTGTATTCTCTCTCTCTCTGTGTTCTGTGTGTGTGTTCTCTGAGTGTTTGTGTGTTCTCTATGTGTGTGTATGTTCTCTCTTTCTGTGCGTCATCTCTCTCTGTTCTCTCTCTCTCTGTTCTCTCTCTCTCTCTGTGTGTCTGTTCTCTCTCACTATGTGTTCTCTCTCTATCTCTGTATTCTGTGTGTTTGTATTTTCTGTCTGTGTGTTCTCTTGTGTGTGTGTTCTGTGTGTGTGTTCTCTGTTTGTGTGTATGTTCTCTCTTTCTGTGTATAATCTGTCTCTCCGTGTTCTCTCTCTCTGTGTTCTGTATCTCTATGTTCTCTGTCTGCGTTCTCTGTCTGTGTTCTCTCTATCTGTGTGTTCTCTCTCTCTGTTCTCTTTCTCTCTCTATCTCTGTTCTCTCTCTGTGTGTGGTCTTTCTCTCTCTGTGTTCTCTCTCTCTGTTTGTTCTCACTCTCTCTGTGTGTTCTCGTTGTCTCTGCGATCTCTCGCTCTCTGTGTTCTCTCTCTCTCTGTATTCTCTCTCTGTGTTCTCTCTCTCTGTGTATTCTCTCTGTGTGTTCTGTGTGTGTGTGTTCTCTCTCTCTCTGTGTTCTCTCTCTGTATGTTCTCTCTCCCTCTGTGTTCTCTCTCTGTGTGTGTCTGTTCTCTCTCACTCTATGTTCTCTCTCTATCTCTGTATTCTCTGTGTGTTCTCTGTGTGTGTATCCTCTTGTGTGTGTGTCCTGTGTGTGTTGTCTGTTTGTGTGTTCTGTGTGTGCGTGTTCTGTGTGTGTGTTTCTCTGTGTGAGTGCTCTGTGTGTGCGTGTTCTGTGTGTGTGTTTCTCTGTGTGTGTGCTCTGTATGTGTTCTCTGTGTGTGTGCGTGTGTTCTCTGACCCTCTATGTGTTCTCTCTTTGTCTGTGTGATCTCTCTCTGTGGGTGTTCTCTTGTGTGTGTGTTCTGTGTCTGTGTTCTCTGTTTGTGTGTTCTGTGTGTGCGTGTTCTGTGTGTGTGTTTCTCTGTGTGTGCGCTCTGTGTGTGTTCTCTGTGTGTGTGCGTGTGTTCTCTCTCCCTCTATGTGTTCTCTCTTTCCCTGTGTGATCACGCTCTGTGTTCTCTCTTTCTCTGTGTTCTCTGTGTGTTTGTGTTCTGTGTGTGTTCTGTGTGTTTGTGATCTGTGTGTGTTTCTCTCTGTGTGTGTGCTCTGTGTGTGTGTTCTCTTTGTGTGTGCGTGTGTTCTCTCACCCTCTATGTGTTCTCTCTTTCTCTGTGTGATCTCTCTCTGTGTGTTCTCTGTGTGTTTGTATTCTGTGTGTGTATTCTCTCTGTGTATTCTGTGTGTGTGTTCTCTCTCTCTCTGTGTTCTCTCTCTGTATGGTCTCTCTCCCTCTGTGTTCTCTCTGTGTGTGTGTCTGTTCTCTCTCACTCTATGTTCTCTCTCTATCTCTGTATTCTCTGTGTGTTCTCTGTGTGTGTATCCTCTTGTGTGTGTGTCCTGTGTGTGTGTTGTCTGTTTGTGTGTTCTGTGTGTGCGTGTTCTGTGTGTGTGTTTCTCTGTGTGAGTGCTCTGTGTGTGCGTGTTCTGTGTTTGTGTTTCTCTGTGTGTGTGCTCTGTATGTGTTCTCTGTGTGTGTGCGTGTGTTCTCTCACCCTCTATGTGTTCTCTCTTTGTCTGTGTGATCTCTCTCTGTGGGTGTTCTCTTGTGTGTGTGTTCTGTGTCTGTGTTCTCTGTTTGTGTGTTCTGTGTGTGCGTGTTCTGTGCGTGTGTTTCTCTGTGTATGCGCTCTGT